>NW_015162636.1:56227-57196 GCF_001447785.1 Gekko japonicus
CTCCAAATCATTAATGAACAAGTTAAAAAGCAGTGGACCAAGTACTGATCCCTGCGGTACCCCACTGCTTACCACCCTCCACTGAGAAAATTGCCCATTTATACTCACTCTCTGTTTCCTATTAATTAACCAGTTTTTGATCCACAAGAGGACTTGTCATTTTATCCCGTAACTATTGTGCTTACTTAGGAGCCTTTGATGAGGATCTTTATCAAAAGCTTTCTGGAAGTCAAGGTAAACAACATCTATTGGGTCCCCCTTGTCCACATGTTTGTTCACTCCCTCAAAGAACACTAACAGGTTAGTGAGACAAGATCTTCCCTTACAGAACCCTTGCTGAGTCTGCCTCAGTAGTTTTTGTTCATCAGTGTGCCTACTAATTCTTTCCTTAATAACAGTTTCCACCAACTTACCCAGTATCGATGTCAGACTGGCCTGTAATTTCCCGGATCTCCTCTGGAACCCTTTTTAAAGATGGGAGTGACATTAGCTACCTTCCAGTCCTCAGGAATGGAGGCAGATTTTAATGAAAGATTACATATTTTTGTCAGGAGTTCCACAAGTTCACATTTGAGTTATTTCAGGACTCTCGGATGTATGATCTGAGCCCATCCAGTGCTGTTGTGGTGATGCCTGCTGCTTGTCATCCTGGTGACCCCCCTCTGCCCACATTTCCGTTGGCATTGTCCATGCAGGAGGTCGCCTTGGTGCCAGTAACATCAAGGAGCCACAGGAGTCCTGCAGAGGATGGGGAAGGGAGTCCACCGCTCGCCTCCCCCACACCCACCCAAGTCCAGCAGGTCACTGAGGGCTTCTATGGCTGCCGGCACAGTCGGGCTCCCTCCCGGCACCGGCTTGGTCTGAACTCAGGAGGAAGAACGAGCTGGCTAGTGTTGAGAAATGGATCAATATTTGTGTTTTGTGGACTGAGACGTGCTCCTTCATCATTTTATAACCCTCCTCTATCTT
>NW_015162637.1:0-57864 GCF_001447785.1 Gekko japonicus
AGTGGGGCCGTGTGGTTTTAGAATTGCACCTGTGCAAATCAATAGTAACTCCACAGGAACTTGGGCCAGGAGCCAAAGATGCCTGGAAAGGGTGTTGCCTTTTAAACTAAGCTGTTCATTCTGTGCGTGGTGTCCAGTTATAGCCTCTGGGATCCCCTGTGCTTTAGAGGGTCCCTTGGTCTTCAGGGGAGGCTTTTCAGAAGGCTCAAGAGGCTGTGGTGGGAATGTAAGGCCTGATAAAGTCCCAGTGTGCAGGCAGAACGCCACGATTTTCTACTGTGCCTTTTGAGGGTCCCAAGCACAGGCTTTTCCTGCCCCTGCTACCTGAGAACTGTTGAGCTACAGATTAGCGTTGCCAGCTCTGGGGCAGAAAGTGCCTGGAGACTTTGGGGGTGGATCTGGGAGAGGGCTGGGTTTGGGGAGGGGGCTCAGCATGGTACAATTCAAAGGGGCCATTTTCTCCAGGGGAGCTGATCTCTGTCAGCTGGAGATCAGTTGTAAAAGCGGGATATCTCTAGGCCCCACCTGGAGGCTGGCAACCCTATTGCAGATGCCAAGGATTGAGCCTGGGGCCTTCTGCATGGAACATACGTGCTCTGCTGCAAAGCTATGAGCCTTTCCTGAGAAGGGGCTGAGAGTGGATAGATTTCCCACAGACACCCATGAAAGAGGAGAAGATTCACATGTGCTGTGAATGAGCACCTTTACAGTTTCCTGTGTATATGTGAAAGTGCAGGATTCTCAGTTACCTCTCCTATAATCTGCATTTTGATCTAACAGTAGCCATTCTATTATATTTGGTGGATTTTGTATAGATCTAGTACTCAGTAAGACCCCCCCCCCCAAAAAATGCTGCATTTGCAAACAACAGCTTGGTCTGAAATGAAGAAGTTACAGGTAGTAGAATTTTGTTCTGTCCAAAAATTGGACTATGCCTATTACGAGTTCTTTTTTTTTTTTTTACAGGGACTGTGTATATGTTACTGATGACATAAGTGGCTTCTGAATCGTCTTGAGTGTTGCTGTGTATTTTGCAGACTGGTTGCCAGGCTCAGGTGGCACACTAATAGCAAGGCCTCTGCTTTGTATGTTATGTATTAAGTACTTAATTTAGGACCAGCTATTGTCCTGTGCTCTCCTGCCTTTGCTTTGTTACATGAACGTACATCAGTGACTCAGAATTTCTTGTCTCAAGTGTACCAGCAATTAATGGCAGCAGAGCAAACAACGATAAATATGGTCACATACCCCCCAACCAGAAAAGACAAACAGCTGGAAACTTACTGAAGGCCTCTCTAAATAGTAGCCATTAATGCTAACAGAAGGCTACATGGTACAAGCTTGGGAAATGCATGAAATTCATTTTGTGTGTGACAGGAATGAAGATCAACCAGCATGCTCTTACTCATAAGGAAATCAAACTAGACAAAATGCAAGGAGATTGGTAATCAGAAGTCCACTTTGGTGAGAGGGGGCGTGTTTAAAGTCAAAAGCAGCAGCTGGGGGCAGACGTTTTAAACTGTCTCACTCATATAGGGCTGCCAAGTGGGGGCGGGGGGCGGGTAACCCCCCGCTTTGGAGGCCCGCCGGTGAGTCAGAACGACTTGGCAACCCTACGACTCATACTGTTTTCCAGATTCAAATCATAACACCCCCCCCCCATTAGGGTTGCCAGGCCTGGGTTGGAAAATATCTGGAGATTTTGGGGGTGGATCCGGGAGAGGGTGGGGTATGGGGAGGGGCCTCAGCATGGTACAATGCCATTAGAGTCCACCCTTCAAAGCAGCCATTTTCTCCAGGGGAACTGACCTCTGTCAGCTGGAGATCAGTTGTAAAAGCGGGAGATCCCCAGGCCCCACCCTACACCCCATACGGATTCTTGTATGTTTTCTCTCACATGGCAAACAGCAATTTCAGGTGTACACAGGAACACTCACAATTTAAAGGGTGGGAATAGATGGAAGCTTCAGGCTGGCCCTTCCCTCTTTGTCTACAGAAGATGGAGGAGGCAGACACCAGCAGAGGAGATCAGCTACCACGTGCGATAAGTACGGGAGGGGGGGGGAGCTCTAAAGGTTTTTTAAAAACTTTCTGTGCTTCCCTCTACATTGAAGTGGGCTTCCCAATCAGGGGAAGGCAGTGGAATTTGACTCAACTCCCGCAACCGCCCCTTTTCAAGCTGCCATTATTGTGGGACTTGAAGGTATTTCAATAGTGTTGCTAGGTAGTACAGGGCTGTATCAAGCAAGCTATAGCAATACTAGGGAAACTTCAGGCATATCCAAGGTTTTCCTCCTTTCTCCTTTGAATTCCAGGCTCTTCTACCATCTCTCGGCTTCAAAAGAGGGTTCCATGCGGCATCCTTGCAGGGCTGCTGTTTGAGAAGCACAGGCCCAAACTTTCTTTGGGAACGCAGAAATAGTCAGAACAGTCCTTTGGATCTAGGCCAGTATCACACTAAGGGCATTAATACTAGAAGCACGAGAAAAAAATAGTATGTCAAATGCTGAACACGACCTCGGTTTTCTTTAAGATTTAATTTTTTTTACTAGGAGTGCTTTACTGCTAATAGGAATAATGGAGGAAGCAAATTATAACTCAGTCTTTACAGAAAACAGATCAAGTATCATTTTATGAGAAATGCTTCACATATTATGAGACTGATTACATTACTGACAGCAAAATAAATGAGGATGATAAAGTATTAGTACACTGAATGATTCTTCAAAACTGCTAGAGGAGTAATAAAATTGAGGTACAAAACCACCCAGCAGTGATCTTGGAGTTGCAGGCATGGTTTAAAATACAGCTTCTTTACAAGAGGGCAGCTAATAGATTGACTATAACATCATTTAGCCATACTGTGGTACAACCCACTTGGCAAGAAAAACAGCAAGCCAGACAAAATGAGGACAACTCAAGCAGTTAAACACAGTCATTTTAAAGATTGGCAAAACAGGACAACACTGAAAGAGTTACCTTGATCCCCTTGGAAGCAGCAAATAAAGCCAAGTGAGAAACTTAGTACAGGTCAAGAAAATAGAACCAGGCTATTATGTTCATTCATGCACAAGCCTCTGGCTGGTCATTCCTGTGTGGCACACACCCATGCTACTCAAGCATGCCAGCAAGAACTAAAACAGAAATCAAAAGAGTGCACCAATCTGCACATTCAGAAAGGTCATACCCTGACATCTCGAGAAAAAGTCTGCACTAAAGATCCTACAGGACAGGAGAAAAAAAGAATGGAAGCTTCATCAGTGCTTCCTGCATGTTCCACACAGCCTTGCAAATCATCCTTTCAACGTATTGTACAGAAAATGAGAACTCCAGGGTATACCGACGGCCTCAAATAATGTAGAGATTTTCTGTTTTCCATTCTAAAGGCACTTGGCATATGACATGGAGGTGAACTCAGCCAGTGTACACTCAGCTGGGAGCTGCAGCCCACCATGGCTCCCACGGGGGGTGCCCGTAACATATGTGGGTTTGCAAACACATTCACTGCATTCACACTTAACCAATACAGGTTTATAAACACCCTAGGAGTACTGCTAGGTCCCTGATTTGGTCCCTGGTCCACCTCCGAAGAAAGCTTGGATGTACCGTTGTAATGGAGGAGGAGAGCAGGGCAAGGAATGCTTCTGCTGTATTGCACCAAACCGTCTGTAACTTTAATAACAACGGTTGGGGGTGGACAGGTGGGGGGGATGTTTCTGCAAATCTTACACTGCATTGCCTCTTCCATTCCGCCCTCTTCCTATACATCTGCAATAATAAGTACCTTCACAAAACAAAGGAAGCATACTAACGCTCCCCCAACTTCGCATGCAATGCAGACAAGTCTGAAAAGTTGGCATGGACATTTAACAAACTGCATTAAAATTTAGCTTGATTAAGACAGTTTATAATATACAACTACTGCACTAACAAAAAAACAGGTTATCATTAGCAGGACCTAGGGGCTGATTCATATATGAAGATTCTTACTTCAAATACTTTCTCTAAGTGGAAAGACATGAACAGGTATTGTGCTGAAAGCTGTTAAATAGAATGCTCAGGAAAGCTAGTTCTTAAGAAGTCATCATACCCAAGTAGCATTAAGAAACAGAATCCAGGACAGAACTATGCAGTCAAGGGCTGCCTTCTACCGAGAAACTCTAGCAAACACACTGTTGGAAGGAAAAGAACCTGTTTAAGACACTGGGATCATTGGAAGTTAGGTCTAGCTTCCACCTCTCAGTGAAGTGTCATACAGCCTACCTAGACGTAACAAACTGCACAAGTTTTCCATGGGGATCTGCAGCTATACCGTAGCTGCTAGTACCTGGTGGCAACTCATAAGGAAATGCACAGCACAGACTGATTTAGCTCAGGACTGCTGCATGGAAGAAGGAGGAATTCTTGCCTTCTCCCCTGTGCTATTTTCAGCGGCTAAAACAGCCTGGAGGCCACTGGTTGGGAGCATTATTTTCTCTATGTGGAGCCAGCACATGCAAGCATCCAGTGCATGTGCTGGCTCCCAATGGAGCAAATAGCTCCCCACCCCATGCCCCCTGGGCTGTTTCAGCTACTGAAAACAGGCAGGAATTCCTCCTTCTCCTGCACAGTTGCCCCCAGGAACTAGCAGCTACAGTTATAGCTGCAAATTCCTGTGGTGAACCTGTGTAGTTTGTAACATCTAGTTAGGCTCTTTACTTGCTTCCACACAATGAAGGACAATCATTTATTTCCAGGGAAAAGAGCAGCCCTTAGGGCTCAAACACAAGAGACAAAGTTGCCGCAGGAGAGGCACGGATGGTGGGCGGATTATCCGGGCGCAATCACACCCCAACATCTGGGAAGTGGAGCACACCCGTGGCTTACCACCGACAATGCAAGTTAAAAAACTAGTACCTCCAAGGTACTAGTAAATGTTTGCCACGGGCTGCCTCCAGACGCCCGTGGTGTGATCGTGCCGGAGTGCAGCATTCCCCTCTGCTCCCTCATTAACCCGCCGGCGCCGAGGGAAGGACCCGTGGTGTGCCGCCGGTGCGTCTGATCGCGTAATTGCACATCAAACTGCGCCGGGGCAATTAGCCACGCCTCCCCCCCCCACGATATCTGGCCCGTGTGACCGGGGCCTGTAGAATGTATTTGAAAAACATTTGTTTTCTCCTTTAAAGTGCTAATAACCAAACTAAAAGGCTGTGAAGAGGGGAAAGAGGAGTACTGGTTTCATGAAGATTTCTTCAGGTATAAGAGCAGCTGCTGAGGGTGCGGGATGGCATGGACAAGGGGCCAAGACACCAGGGAGGGGATGAAAGCCCTTCCCGTGTGTCATTTCCAGACCTCCACAGCCTCCCTAGAGTTCCAAGGGACCTAAAGGGGAAACATATCAATAACATATGGGCAATTCAAGTCCAGAAAAAGCACAGTAGCCCTGATCTAGTTCCCCCCACAGCTGCTACTAAGACTGAAAAGACATCTGTGGGTGCTTCATTCATGCATCTCCTCACATCATATTAAGGTTGCCAGATCCATTGGAGATGCCCAGGGGGGATGGGGGGGATGTTCTGGGAGCTAGAAGCATCACCCTGTGATGTTGCGTGCTGTGCCTATGTCATCCGGATGTGATGTAGGCACATGGGGGGCAAGACTCTGTTTTTTGGGCAAACCTCTGGTATTGCCCAAAAACCAAAGCATCCCCCCCACGTGTCTACATCACTTCTGGGTGATGTAGGCACAGTGTAAAATGTTGCTGTTGGGGAAGGGAGTTTCTTCCCATTGGCCAGCTAGCCAGCAGCAGGCAAGGGCTCACAAAACTGGGAAACCCCCCACCCCCAACTGGGGAATGGCAACCCTACATCACATCTGCTTTGAATCTAAAGGGTTGCAGTGAAGCCAAAACTCCCTCCAACCCTGATGCTGGATGGCCCCAAAGGAAGGGGCAATACTTTTCCTCCCTCTCACCAGGTTTCAGGGTTATAGGGGAGAGGCAATATACTTGTAATCATTCCCCCACTGACCCAGTCATCCAAAATAAGTTCAGACTCTTTTTTTACTTACTTCATTTATATCCTGCCTTTCTGCCCATTGGGGACCCAGAGTGGTTTACACTGTTCTTACCTCCTCCATTCTATCCTCACAACAACCCTGTGAGTTAAATTAGGCTGAGAGTGTGTAAATGACCCAAGGTCACCCAGCAAGCTTCCATGGCAGAGTGCAGTTTTGAGACTGGGTCTTCCTGATCTCAACCCAACATTCTAACCACTACACTACTCTGGCTCTCATGCTCTATGGACTTGTAAGACACGAGGGGAATCAGTTGCAATTAAGAACCATGTTATTACAATTATTAAGCTACATCGGGAGACTGGTTTTGTTTTTCAGGAATGATCAACTGCACAACCTTGGGCAAAAGAGATCAGGGACAGAATGGCGTAGTGGTGAACGTGTTAGACTAGAATCTGAGTTCAAATCCCACTAGGTGCTTGCAGTTCTCTGGATCAGGGCAACAGACCAGTGACCACATGACATCAAATTATAGGGCCCTTAAGGCAGCAATTTAGAAAATACTCAATGGTTTGCTTGCACTATTTCTTTTCTCCTTTCTGTTTTAGCATACCATGGAAATGAACCAATTATCACATCTCTGTTTCTAGAAATATCTGATAAAGTTTATGGGGAAAGCAAGGCAGGATTTGTGAAGAAAGCAAAGGCGAAGACAGACGTAACGTTTAAGGTCTGGTGGAAATAGTCTGAACTCACTTGCACTGCCTTGAGAACACATACACAACCTTCTGTTCTAAAGTAAACTCTAAAACAATTAATTCAGTGTTTCAGATAATAGTTGTAGTGGCCATCAGTTAGCTAGCATCTATTACATCAACACACTTCTCCTGTCCCCTCCCATTCCCAGAGTAGTTTGACAACAGTTTTGAAAGTATTTGAATTTTTGTTTGTGGGTGAGGGGATACTAAGTGAATGTAAGATATATAAATAAATGTACTTTTGGTACTTTAAAACAATATAGTTGGTCAGCCTGCCCTAAGCATGAGGAGGACAAGACAGGAGCGGATCCAGTCTTGATTTAAAGACATGTCTGAGCCAATGTTGTGAAGCCAATTTTACATATGAATTAATGTTACATCTGTCTTCACCCCTAGAGGACACTGTTCACTATGACATGGCCATATTGGATAAGAAACACAAGATATAGTTTGAAAATATATACACACATATATATTTTATATTTTTCTATACACAGCACATAATACGTACAAATATTCTGCATATTCATATATACATATACATGTATATATTTAAACATATGCCTTCTGTGGTTTGTTAGCACCTCAAACATCCGCTTAAGAAACGTGAAAATAATGCCACATCACAATTCATGTAACACCCCAGTAAGTCTGATGAAGATTAGTACATGACTATAACCAGTTGGTTTTGAAAAGTGAAATGCTAAAGATGCAAAATCCATATAGTTGCAAGTAGAAGATACCTTTTATAGTCTTTACCCTCAATAATCTTTACAATATCAATTGTATACTCAAAGAAACTTGTGTCTTTTTTTGCTTTAGATGTGGCTTATACTTACTTGACAATTCCCTGCCTCCAAAGGAAAGCAAGTTAAAACATAATACAAGTATTAACGGTTTCTTTCCAGTAATGTAACAAGAAAGTGTGAGTATGCTTGGAATGGCAGGAGTGGACACTGGAGACAAGTACAGACTTTCAAAGTGGTTTTAATGTTTTGCTTTATTTTTTTTAATGAAATTATTTGATCTCTCCAGTTTTTGGCTCGGTCTACACAAACAGATCTTGAACTGTACCATTTCCAGCTGTTAGCTGGGAAAGAGGAGGTGTAAATTCACATTCTCTCTCTCTCTCTCTCTCTCTCTCTCTCTCTCTCTCTCTCTCACACGCACACACACAAAAATCATCATATTTAGAGAACCAGCATGTCAAGGATAAGGCTGGGCTCAAACCTGATGTGACAGATTTCTATGCATAGAGAGTTTTTAACTGGAGAAGCATTCACTCATACAATATCCTCACTGGCAGCTTGATGTAGGAAAATCCAGGAAAACTTATAACATACTTTCTGCTGTTTGTGTAAGTTACTTGTGTGATTGACAAATCTCTTTAACTTATTATCTATGTCTGACTCCCTTGCTGCTTTTGTGGTATGTACAAGGTGAGAGGATGGAAGCTGCCAAACACCTCTCCATCATGGCCAGATCCCACTCCCAAGTTCCCACTTACAAGTTATCAGCTTACACATCTGAGGCCAGGGGAGGAAGAAGATACAGTCTGGCACCTTTCACTTGCCTAGACCCAAACTTCACTAAAAACTACTTCCCACAAAACCTTTTACTATGTTTTATTTATACCATATTTTAAATTGCTGAACACTACTTTGGGGGCCAATTGTGGCTGACAAACAAGGTGATAAGTAAGTAGATAAACTAGTAAATGGAGGATATATCTTTGTATATTTAAAGGACAATTGACACATGGGCTATGTGCCTCAATGCATGTGCCTTTCCCACTGTGCAATTTATACCCTACAAAAACAGGGGGCAGAGCTGGGTTAGGAAACCTATGCATATTTGTGCATATATACAGTGGTGTGAAGGACACCTTGAATCCATAGAGATTTCAGCTGTGGCCAGTAAGCCCAGTCCTGATGTTACTACATGGAACGACCATTTGCATAGGTCCAGAGATGGAACAGAAATGCTTTTCAGAGCAAAAGGTAATGCTACCTGTTTTTTAAAAAATGAAAGGACACAGGGCCGTGTCTCATGACCACATTACTTACGATGAGCTGCTAAATTTTTCAACCCAGGTTAAATTTTGCCTGAGTAAGGAAAAGATGTGAAGGTTTCATTTGTGAATGCCACTGAAGAACCTTCTGTACGTGAGTTGTGAGGCAGAGCACACATCCCCAGATTTATTGGGGGTTTTTTAAAGGAGGTATCCCACTATGGCCAATGTAGTCATACATACTGGTCTTCAGACATTAGAGAAATAGAAACTGGGATGAGAGTTGGTAGGATAGATCATGAAGAGGTACAGGATCTTTGAAGAAGTGACTGTCTCAGCTATGAACAAAATTATGCTGTATTGTTTGAATGCAGTTAGTGAAATCAGTAAAATCCTCACAGCTTCAACTAGCTGTACTGTAAAGAGAAATTAGCCTTTCTATAAAACAGACACAAAATCTCAGCCCAGATGAGAACCTGGAAGATCCACAAACATATCTCTGCTGCACTTTTAATTGCTAAATAGTAGCTATGGAAGTCCCTGATTTTGACTGGAAATGTAATGTGGAGGCTTAACTCTATATACAGGCAACCTGAATGTTTTAATGCCTATTTCTGGGTTGTAAAAAGCAGAATGGCACAATTCAGTATAGGGAAGGGGTCCATTAAAAAAAATAAATTCATGCAACATGTCAGAAATATCCACAATTTGCCCACTAAGATTTTTATCCAAATGCTGTGTATTTTGACCCATAGCTACTGTGGGATGAACGAATGCTGACCACAGCCACTGTTGAACAATTTTAAATATCCAAGCTACTTATTACATTCACATGCCACCATGCTTCAGCTTACAAACAAGAACAAGCAGGAAAGTAGATTAATTCAAGCTATAATCAGAGCTGAAGAGGATTTAGGGGACCTTTATTTTTAAGCCACCAGAGTTTTGGTGTCGGTCCTGGCAGCAGCAGATCAGTGAATGGCCTGCATAAGCCGAGATGGCTGTTTCCTTCTTAAACGGTGATGTGCACTGTAATCAGTATCCCTGCTATTTTAAGGACAATTGTTGTTCTCATTCCCCTCAGGGATTGTACTAAATTACTTGCAATGTGCAGGGGTTTAGCAAGTCCCAGAATTTACTACACTAACAAAATTTGGGACAGACTTCATGTGGATCCAGTTTAGGTATTCAGGCTCATGTGCATGTGGGGAAGGATCACCCATTTGGGGCGAATTATGACTACAACATACACATGGCTTGTCCATGAGACACAAAAGATCATTCACTTGATGATGGTGGGACACGTGCCCACAGGGTCCAGCTCTGGCAGCTGCTATGCAAAGGATCTTATTGAGGATCTGAAAGTCTCAACCAGGTCATTGACTGGTATGAGATGCCTCCAATTTGCCTTTAGTTTACAGTATTAAATTCATCTTCATTTAACTTTAAAGTTAATTGGGGCACAGGGATTGGTCTTCACTGTAGTTCCATTTCTGGGCCGGGATGTTAAATGGATGTTAAATGCCTGGAAACCATGCTGCTCAGAATTCATTAGAGGTGGGCAGAGATTCACATGTAACAAATAACCTATTAACAAGGCAGGGGGACATAATTGAGGCAACGGGAAGGCTAACAGCTGAGCTGGAAGAGTGCATACTTTGCAGGCAGAATGTGCCAAATTCAGTCCCTGGCAGCTCCAGCTCAAATGGATTGTGTGATGGATTCCTATCTGATACGCTGAAGGACTGCCACCTGTCAGAATAGACAGTGTGCTAGGTTTACACAATCTAAGATAGTGTCATATGCCACAGGCAATTCCACTCGTCCAGGAGCAACAGAGACAGCATTAGGTTTATTAGGCTCAATAAGCCCCTTGTGAGGTATGAGTGGGGAAATGCATAGCAACACAGTGATGTCACTTTACAAGAAGGAAGAAATGGAGCAGCATCTTGGGTAACATCTAGTTTGTTTATTATTATTATTATTTATCAAATTTATATTCCTCTCTCCTGAACGGGACTCGGGGCAGCTAACAGCATATAAAATACACCCAATAAAAACAATACAAAAGATTCAATAAATAAACTTTAAAAATATAAAACAATTAAAAATCTATCACCATTAAAATCTATCCACTATCACGCAGGGTAGGATGTGTGGATGGTGAAGACACAGCTGAAGCATACCAGCTGCCTGGTGGATCACAATTACTCAAAGGCTGCCTGAAAAAGAGCAGCCTTGCATGCCCTGTGGAACCTAGGGAGGTCCTGCAAGGCATGCATCTCTTCAG
Source organism: Gekko japonicus (assembly GCF_001447785.1). Lineage (NCBI taxonomy): Eukaryota > Metazoa > Chordata > Lepidosauria > Squamata > Gekkonidae > Gekko > Gekko japonicus. Next base: position 11,054 of record NW_015162637.1, read on the forward strand.
GCAGCTAGTCCCACAGTATGGGGGCCACTACTGAGAAGGCCCTTGCCCTTGTTGACACAAGGTGGACAGTTCGTGGACCAGGGACCTTCAATAAATGCCAAGGTGAAGATTGGAGAAGACAGGAAGGATCATGCTGGGAGAGGCAGTCCTGAAAGTATGACAGTCCCAGTCCGTTTATGACCTTAAAGGTAAGTACCTGCACTTTGAATTGGCACTGGAAACTAACTGGGAGCCAGTGAAGATGCCATAGGATAGGTGCTATATGCACTGACCAGGACACTCCTGTCAGCAATCTAGCAGCTGTGTTCTGGAGTCTGGACCACTTGCAGTTTTCAAAGGCTGAGTTCAGACTGGCAGTTTGGCCCGATATAGGCACGTTTCACAAATGGATTAAAAGGGGCGGTTCACACAGCCACAGCTGTCAGGTGTTTCCCAGCCGTACTCAACCTGTCCTATGACGATTCCCTACCATGTTAAAAAAGTACCAGGTGAAAGCGGTAGCAAACCCTGGAGAGCATGTTGATCCCGCTTCCTGGAAGTGTGCACGCTAAAAGCCGCAAACAAGCCGCATTGCTGTGCCTATGCACCTAGGCGCATGTCGCCGGAGTGAAAAAAGCCACTTACGGCCGCGCCTCCACCAGGGGCGGGCCAACAGTGTGAACACTCTCATGCACCCCCTCCCTGGTATGTTCCCGCATCAGTAGGTGCAGTGCAACTGGGAATCCCCGGCACAACTTGGTCCTGGTCGTTTTGTCCCGCCTCCCTTGCGCTTCATACTGCCAGTCAGCCAAAGAGTCTTCAAAGCTAGATCTTTCAAAGTTCTCAAGATGACCATTGCATAAATTACTGTGGCAAGATCCGCCCAAGACAGATAGGGAGCCAGTTGGCAGGCCCGGTGTAGAGGTAAAACACAGTTTTTGTCACCAAGGACACGTTTGTCCATGGACAGCAAAGAATAGAACCATACTTCCAAATTCCTGATGGAGTTGACCATAGAAAGCTGGACCTCATCAAGGGTTGGTAGAAGCAGCCACCCCAATGGTCCAGGCTTCCCCCAGCCACATAATCTCTTAGATGGATTTAGCTTCAACCAACTCTCACCTGGCCATTCCATCCAGGCAGGAGGCCAAGACCGGATTTCCAGCTATCAGTCGCTCCTTAAATAAGAGGTAGAGATGGGTGTCATCTACATGTTGATGGCACCCCACTCCAAACCTCCTGACAATCTCTGCCAGAGGGTGCATTCAGATGTTAAATAATATTGGGAAGAGCATTGACCCCTGTGTAACTCCACAAGTTAGGACCCACGGTGATGACCTCTCTCCACCCATGATTACCCTCTGGGACCAACCCTGCAGGAATGAAGAGAACCAGCTCAAGGCTGTACCCTTCACACCCAGGGAGGCTAGGTGGTTGATCAGGACCAAATGGCCTACTGTGTCAAAGGCATCTGACAGATCCAACAGATCTGGCCTGCGTCAAGCTGTAACCGGAGATCGTCATGCAAAGTGACCAGAGCTTTCTCGGTCTTGAACCCTGGCCAGAAGCTGGACTGGAAGGGATCTAGATAAGATGTCTCATCCAGGAATTCTTGGAGCTGTTCAGCCACTGCTGACTGAGAAGCTACCATAACAAACGATCACACAAAAATGGAAATACAGCGAATGCAGATATACAACCAAAATTAATACACATAACAAATAGTTTTGCCACCATGCATAAATGATAGTCCCTGAACAGATACTTTTAGAACATTGAGGCCTGTTTAGAAAAGCCCTCAGTGTTCAGAATACACACACATTTCTCACTCCTCGGAAAGCTTTCAAAATGCAGTTCTGCAAATTTTCAGCCTGATTTAGTCTGGTTTGAGATGAAAGCTGTGCACTGATTGACTTGTTCTTACACAGTCACCAACACCCAGATCTACAGGATCAAATTTGCAACTGTTCTTAAAATGGTTGTGGATGGAAATAAGTTGAATGACAGTTATATAAATGAATAAGTGTACATTTGCAGCTGTAATTTGTTTCTTAAAAAAAGAAGAGAACTTAATCTGAATTGTGGTATGAGGAATGATGGCTAAATCAGAGCTCAGCTCATAAATATATATGTCTGCTGTACAAATTGCAAAGCCTAGCACAGGGGTGATGAATTCCTTGTGACTGCTTTTACAGTGTTATGCCCGTCCTCATCTTGAAGCATTTACAGTGGATCCTCAACTGTTAGCACTGGAGCCGGCTGACCAAGATGGAGACACATGAGTTCTCATTGTACTTTCCTGCCTGAATGTGCTGACATCTACAGTGTTCTGCTAGGCATCCTTCTTGTCTGGCTGTTGTGAATTTATATTTGGCAGAGAATCCTCTTCCAATTTGCTACATAGGTAACATTTTATGAATTAAAAAAATCAGACCAATATTATATGACCAGCCTATGGCTGTATGTGGGCGTTGCAGTGAATCAGCAGAATACATTAGCTTCTTGTTTCTATACAAGCAGATTTTGTATGTGCACTCGAGTACAGATAGTGGGAAGTGAGGGAGAAAGAACATACAAATAACAGACAGGCAGTCCCCTGAGCAATTCCAGAAAACAAAGCCGTATTCAGTTAGGCTCTATAAATATACCACAGCATTGCATTGCATGCACTGACAAGCTTTCTTTCTGTGCAAGACAAGGCTCAACTAAAGTAAAGCCACCATAAAATGTAGGCTGTTGACAGTGTCCGTGTGTGTGTGGGTGGGTGGGGATGTGAGATGCTAGTCTGATACAAGCTGAAAGCAATGCAATGTGTTCAGGCTTCTCAAGCAAAAGAACCACCTGATGTTGCTTTACAAAGAAGAAGAAATGGAGTGAGTGACTCAATGGCATCCACAGAAGAGTTCACTCTGACAAAGGGAAATCTTCCCAGAAAAGTTAGGAGCTTGCGTATGTTTGCATGCATTTCAGAATGCTTCAATCAGCATTCTTCTCCACTAATCAAGATGGCTGACAGAAACTGGCATGCATTTAGCAGAGGCAATGTAGTCTGCAGCGCCAGCTTTCCAGGCTCCCTGCTGGGGAAAGACACCTTTGAAATATAGCTGTAGTGCACAATAAAAATAAAATACAGTCTTCATTTTCATCACACACACACACACATGCACGTGACCACGCACACATTTCTTTAACATTTCTTGATCAAAAATTTCCACTGTTTCTGAGGCAGATCAGGTGTCATGGAAGTGCTGAATTCAAATAAACTGCATTCAGTCAAGTTCAATTCTTGCTTTCTTTTTCAGTATGAGAAGGTGGTATGTGACAACTGAAGGCTTATACCAGCTTGAGATTCCTGCTTAGAAATTAACAATCAAGCAGGTCCATGACCTTAAAACTGCATACTATCGCCCAAGTACCATTTTCATACATAGAAAAATGGTAACAAAACTCTCCATCTTGAGGGAGAGGGGTTTCACAGAATAAAAAACTGCGGTGGAGACTGGCAAGTCAGAGGCTAAAACATGTTTAACATGTGAGTGACCAAAATAAGGACTGGTATAACAACATCATAGAGAGGCAGGACATTTTTTAAAAAAGAGAGAGACCAACATAAGCATTTCCTGTGAAAGCACCTTGTGTCTCTAGAATTCACAGTAGCACAGCAATGCCTCTGGCCCAGCCCCAGCCCCCCCCGGGAAATTGGAAAGTCTACACCCTTGAATTCACATACAAATGAACATGCCTTACACAAGGCAACAAGCCACAGCATTTGAACGGCGGTGGGGAAAAATTAGTGGGAGCCATTCTGAAAGATCAGCCATATCAGGTTGCTGTCAGTATCAGAATAAATGACTTTTGAAAGGCAGGATATCCCTCATAATACAGCATCACAAGGCAATAAATGAGATAAAGCACCTGAGGGAAATGGTGGGCCTGTCTTCCATGAGTCAGACAAATGGAAGGATAGGCAACAGGTGTTAAAATTGGGAAGACCGTGGGGACTGATGGCACTCTGGGAGCAGAGCATGAGGGCCTGCAGTGCTGGCTATGGCATACACACCATATCAGGGAACTCCTGCCTGGCTCTCCCACACTGCACTGCTCCCTGGCACAGTAGATGACAGGCAAAGCTACACACAGACATGACATGGGGGAACTTGAACATGCAACGAATGTCACATTAAGGCGGCACTAACTTTGACTTGACTGGTGGCACACTTGCCAAAAAAAAAAAGGTTGGCCAAGGCAGGCAAGTGCAATGAGAAAGAGAGAGACAGAGAGAAAAGAGAGAACAGACAGTGTTTGAATTGGTTTCTGTACTGATCCTTCTTTTTAAAGGTCACTATCACACTCGAGGGTTATTGATTCACTTAGTCATGCAAGTCAAACAGTCAAAATGCTGCAAACAAGATATGCATCAGGTGTTAGTAAAAGACAAAATGCAGCCCCTCTGAAAATACTCCCCCCCATATTAGTAACATCGAACAACACTAGAAGTATTGTCAACATTCCAGCCCGCTCAGTTAAAGCAATTCAGATTAGCCACAAAAATCATTTCCCATCCAAGAAGACACAATTTGTCTGCATTGTCCTAAGCATAAGACTGTATGGCTTACAATTGTCCTGGATTGTCCGGGACAGTCCCGCCACTGACCAAAATGCCCCGTGGTGTGGGAGCACTTCTCTTAGGACTCCCACACCGCGAGACGGTTCCTGCAACTCCTCTGATAGGTGCCCCGCTCCTAAATTACAGAGAAAGCAAGGGGGCGGGGAGCCAATCAGAGGCAAGAAAAAAAAAGAAAGGAAGGAGAAATAAGGAGATATGAGAAAGGAAGACAGGGGCAAAGGGAGAGAAGAAAAACAACAAGGATGGGGAGAGGAGAGAGAAACATTGATTAATTATCTCAGCGGATTTATTTTGAAACAGAACCACCTTTCTAGTCATTATTATGGTGCAAATTTCTTGTTTCTTGTAGGACATGGGATTTTTTGGCTTTAGAGGAATACCTTGAACAGAAGAATATCTAAAGCATTTAAGTAAACGATGACAAAGAAGAATGCAGGTACATGAGGTTGTAGATATGAATAAATGAAATCTTACTGACCAAGCCAATACAGCAGCTGTTTAGCAATAAGTTAAAGCATGGAGGGGGATTCATAAAGGACAAAAATGCTGAATATGACTTACTGGCTTTAAAAGTACAGCCTGCCTTGACACTTATAAAATTAGACCATGTTATACCCCAGATACAACTTCTCACTGTCATGACCTTTTACCAAAGCTAAATGAATTCAGTGCGGCCATACACAAATGATGTGGTATTGCATATGGAGATCTGGCTTTCTGGGGATTTCATTTGAATAAATCAAACTTGTACCCCTTGCAGGTTTTTACCTATAAAGAGGTTTTGGTTCTGCATACGCAGCAGAGTGCCCTTTGCAATCAACCAAAGGCAGACAGCAGGCAGCCCAGAATGGCACCACGAATAACCAAAGAATGATGTGTGTGGTGGGCAGACTACGAGCTGCTTCTGTAGTTATGTCTACCTTTTGGAATACTTTATCCAGGGAAATTGGACTCTCATCTGTTTTTGCATGTATCTAGATTCCTTTGTATGGCATTTGTTTTTGTTTACATTGTCATGTAAAGATTTGCTGTAATATATCTATCAGAGTCCAATTTATTTATTATAAATAAACATAAAATCTTTTGCAAAAATCTCATACTGTCAGCTGCTTTGAGAATACTGATGGAAAATCAGGGTAGATGTCTGAGAAAATTCTGCAAATATAAGCAACAATGTCTGAACTAAAAAAATGGCGACGACAACAAAAACCAATGTGGGGCTATAAGCAGGGCTCCCAGCAGTTGAGAATGGGGTTTCTATGACATAGAAATTCACAGTTCCTTTGTCATTTACAATTATTGCTGATCTAGTATTCCTTCCTTTTTGACCATTTACCATTTGTTGTGCAAAGTCACTCGTCAAGGTATTTTAGATTTAGCACAACAAATGAGGACACACAGATATGCAGGAAATTTCAAGGAAATTTACAGGATAGTCCTAAACAGAGTTTCACCCTTTTAAGCCCATTGATTTCAGTAGACTTAGAGGGCTGTAACTCTGCTTAAGATGTCACTGTAAATGCTACAACTTTCTCACCCCACCCTCTTGCTGTGGCCCAAATTTATTTATTTATTTATTTATTTATAACCCACCCTATCCCATGAGTGGGCTCAGGGCAGATTACAACACAAGATTCATAAAACAATAAAACCAATAAAACAACAGGTGGCACAATAAACAATAACAGAAAGGACCCTTGCCTCATGTCAGGTGAATAAAGGCTCCAATGCCCAAGTAAAGTTATCTAAGCAGCAGGGCACTGAGAAGGGGCCATGAACAGGGCAGGCCAGAATGGTTGAATATCTGCTGCCTCAACTGAAAGCCTGGTGGAAGAGCTCCACTTTACAGGCCCTGTGGAATAGGTGGGAGCACATTCCACCAGGTTGGGGCAAGTGCTGAAAAAGTCCTTGCCCTGGTCAAGGCTAAGCGGACGTCCCTCGGGCTGGGGATCACCAGGAGGTGCTGACTGGAAGAGCCTAAAGCTCTCCGGGGCTCATATGGGAAGAGGTGGTCCCACAGGTATGATGGGACTGCCTCTGAAATGCTGTTCCTGAAAACACCATATCAGGGAGCATTTGGGGCTGCAGTAGGAGATGGGAGATGAGAAAGCCAAACTCTACAGGGTGAATTCTTCTGTCTACAGAAATGCTCTAGTACATTCAAGCTAGAGCTTAGCTCTGCTTCTGCACATGGCTGCTTGAGTATGTGATGAGTGCCTGAATATGACTGCCTGAATATGTGAAACACTCTATGTTTCCCTTACTTTCAGAATTTGAAATTTTGAAAATTTAGGGGTGGGATAAAAAGAGCTCCATTTATATATGTGTTTTGATATGCTCCCCCTCTTTTTTTTTTTTTAAAGAAAGAATATGTCTGTTTTAGATCCAGAAGGCAACTTTTCACACTCCTGGGCAAAGCCAAGGACCTTGTATGATACCTTCTGCACTCAACTTTGGCAGCCTGTCTTATGGGCTTCTCTGTAGAAAAGCCAGTGGTGCTTTTTGTTTAAAAAGAGGTGCTGGTACTCATACATAAGGCTGCACTGATTTTCACCAATTCTCCCTTCAGGACTTCGGAGGACCCCTCAAAATGTGTTGGTACTCAGTACTTGAGTACTGCCCCCCCCCCCCACAAAGCTGTGCTTGTCCATGAGTCACGTGGCCCACTGGGACCAGCTCAGGCTGAAGCTGCCAAAGGTCTGGAGAGAATATGATGTGTCAAAATAGGGCTTCCAAATTTCACCATGTTCAAGCCATTTGAACATTTCCTTTGCTTATGGAAAAGGGAGGGAGGGACTAAAGAGAGACCTGCTTCTTATCCAGCAGGAAGCTCAGCATTGCAAAACCTCAGAGGACAACATGGAAGATACTCTTGGCAACCAGCCTGGTTGACGGCTGAAGGCATTGGCATTAATCTTGGAAGGCAGCTGCTATGGTTTATAAGTACTGGCATGTGCACCTTAGTGTAAATGGTATACATAAATGTTGACTGGTCAGTAAAGAAGCCGAGCGAGTGTGATATTGTGGACAGCTTGTCAGTATGAAGACTTTTTGTTCAAACCTCCACCTCACCATGAGGTTTACTGTACTCTTTCAGCCTAACCTACTTTGCAGGTATGAATGTATAAAGTGGGACAGAGACCACAAACATAATCCTACATTTCTTGAAGCAAGGGCAGAATAATAAAATAATACAGATAACAGATGTTTGTAGATGTAGAAGCATGAGAGCACTGGACTATGTAGAGAAGTGAGGCTAACAATGAATACATGGGTTTTATGCAACAGCTGTTCTCAAATTACTGGGACAGAAGAAGCCCAAACCTCTACTTGTTGTGATGGACTCCTTAGCTGCTGTTTTATACGTTTCCGTGGGGGTATAATCTGGATCCCGTACCTGTATTGCAGGACCTACTTCCTAGATCTGCTGTTGTTGTATTGTTTTTTAAATCTGCTGCTTTTGCCTGTGATTGCCTTTAACTAACATTATTTGCCAGATAGGGGCCCTAACTGGAGAAAGTCAGGTCAAAATAAATAAATAGATCCTATCTCTCCATGATGTCTCTGTGGGTACATGCCTAAGTAAAGGGGACAATCTGGTCTCCAGCTCTGCACTGCTTTGAACTTCCTAGATCTGTTGTTGTTTAAATCTGCTGCTTTTGCCAGTGATTGCCTTTAACTAACATTATTTGCCAGATAGGGGCTCTAACTGGAGAAAGTCAGATCAAAATAAATAAATAGATCCTATCTCTCCATGATGTCTCTGTGGGTACATGCCTAAGTAAGGGGGACAATCTGGTCTCCAGCTCTGCACTGCTTTGATGACTCTGTCCAGATGTACCTGTGTTATGACTCTAGTTAGGACATCACTTTAGCCTCCCTGTCCCTCTCCTCTCCAAGCATTTGTCTGGGCTGGTACTTCCTCCTGTCAGTCAGTCTCTCTTGGTCCCCCAGGTGCAGACGCACGTCTGCGTCTATGTAGAGGGAAGACTCGAGTGGAGTGCCACAGGGCTCAGTCCTAAGCCCAGTGTTGTTCAATGTTTTTATAAATGACCTGGAAGAAGACATAGAGGGGATGCTTATCAAAATTGCACACAACACGAAGCTGGGTGGGATTGCTAATTCTGAAGAAGACAGAGTCAGGATTCAAAATGATCCAGATAGGCTGGAACAGTGGGCTGAGACAAATAAACTGAATTTCAATAGAGAGAAGTCCTACACTTAGGTACAAAAAAATCAAAGGCACAGATATAGAATGGGAGGAACTTGGCTTGACAGCAGCAGATGTGAAAGGGATCTGGGTGTTCTGGTTGATCACAAGCTAAACATGAGCCTACAGTGCGATGTGGCTGCAAAGAAAGCTAATGCAATCTTAGGATGCATTAACAGAACCATTGTGTACAGATCACAGGAGGTGGTGGCTCCGTTCTATTCTGCTATGGTCAGGCCTCACCTGGAGTACTGTGTCCAGTTTTGGGCACCACATTTAAGGAAGGATCTTGACAAGCTCAAGCGTGTCCAGAAGAGGGCAACCAGGATGGTAAGAGGATTGGAGTTCAAGTCTTATGAGGAAAGGGTATGTTTAGCCTGGGAAAGAGAAGGCTTAGAGGGGACATGATTGCAGTCTTCAAATATTTGAAGGGCTGTCATGTAGAAGATGGAGCAGATCTATTCTCTCTTGCTCCGGATTGCAAGACTAGATCTAATGGCTGGAAATTACAAGGGAGTCGTTACCGGTTAAATATCAGGAGAAACTTCCTAACTGTAAGAGTGGTTGAGCAGTGGAACAGACTGCCTTGGGAGGTGGTGGATGCTCCTTTGCTGGACGTTTTCAAGCAGAGGCTGGACAACCATCTTTCGGGTATGTTGTAGGGCTATCTTTTCGCTACGCTCCTGCAGAGTGCAGGGGGTTGGACTAGATGATCTGCAAGGTCCCTTCCAATGCTAACGTTCTATGATTCTATGACTCTGCTGCATACAAAGGCCAACGGAACCTTCCAACCATGTGGGAAGTGCCCTACTCAGTAACTTCTTTTAATGTTCTCTTCTATCTGGGCCTGTGTCAGTATCCAAAAACATTCATATACTCTCCAAGGGCAGCAGTGAACACACTTGAAATCTGTCAAGGGAATGAGCAGGAGAGGGTGATGGGGGGAATCAAACAGCAATCAGGAATCACACAGTGGAGGACTGAATTCTATTTGGGCAGGAGGCCCTGTTGGGGACGAGAGTGCCCCCAGAAGAAACATTTACAATATTAAACCCACAGAACTCTATGCAACATGTTATGGAGCAAGAAGAAGACAATATCAAAACAATTACTGGATGTAATTTGGTAACTCACACAATACTAAAATAATCCCCAAATTCCTAACGAAGCAAGAAGAAGACAATATCGAAACAATTACTGGATGTAATTTGGTAACTCACACAATAAAATACTTGGGAATAAATGTCTGGGGAAAACGATACATTATTGCAAGATAACTATGATAAAGTTTGGAAGAAAATACAAAAAGATCTGGAAAGGTGGTCTAAATTAAAGCTCTCATGGCTTGGAAAAATTTCTACAGTATAAATGCATAAAGGTTCCCTTGCTCGAAAGCCAGTCGAATCCGACTCTAGGGTTGCGGTGCTCATCTCCGTTTCAAAGCCGAAGAGCCAGCGCTGTCCGAAGACGTTTCTGTGGTCGTGTGGCTGGTGTGACTAAACACCAAGGCGCACGGAGCTGGCATGACTAAACACCGAGGTGCACGGAACGCTGTTACCTTCCCACCAAAGTGGTACCTATTTATCTACTTGCAATTTCTTGCTTTTGAACTGCAAGGTGGGCAGGAGCTGGAACTAGAGATGGGAGCTCACTCCATCATGCGGCACCCAGGTCTCGAACTGCTGAACTACCGACCTTCCACAGCCTGCAGTTCAGCGTCTTAACCACTTGAGCCACCATATCTTACCGAAAATAAGCTTTCTATTTCAGATGCTCCCAATTGATATACCTGACAAGATGCTGAAAGACTCGCAAAAACAAATCAACACATTTATCTGGAATGGCAAAAAACCAAGAGTCAGATTTAAAGTGCTGCAGGATGGAGGGGGAAAAAAGAGAGGCGACCTTGCTGTACCCAATTTTAAACTGTATTATCAAGCAGCCGGCCTAGTGTGGATTTCCATTTGGATCAAAAATCTAAATAAAAGAATGATGACATTGGAAACAGCAGATTTGACTGAAGGACTACATAGTTATCTCTGGATAAAACAAACAGGGAAATCACCTCAAAAGGCAATGAAGGCCCATGTAATTATAGAGTTTATTGAAAATTTGGCAGTCTATGAAAACAAGAAATAGCCCACCAATCTCACCTATAATGTCACAAAGAGATGCACATTATGACGAAACCATGAGAAAAAACTCTGATTTTATCATATACCAAGATGCAATCAATTCTCAAGGTGAAATTAAATCCTGACAGACAATGAATGAAGAAAGAAAAAAGATACAATGGCTAACTTATCTTCAACTTACCTTAAGGCTTAAAGAAGCAACACATGCAGAAAGAGATAAACTAAGGGACTTAACAGAATTTGAAACATAATAATGAATAAAAAAGGACATCTTTTAGTTGACATTTATAAACTTCTACTTCAATATTATCCCGAAACGGAACAGGTTAAGACATTCATGGTGAAATGGATGCAGAATTTTGATGAGGAAATTTCACTTCAGCAGTGGGAAAGCTTGAGAGACCACTTCCGGTATGGCGCGACGACGGACGTGCTCCAGCGAACGCTGAGCCGCCCGAACGCGTTAGTCTTCTATCGGGGGCTCCGGTTGCCGGGGAACCCCGACCAGCGGACCTAATGTGGACTGCTGGAGCAAGGGGCTTTATTTTTTGGCCCCCCCGCAATCGGCAATGCGGGGGGTGCCCAGAAAACGCCCCAGAAGCAGAGACTGACGACGGAGCAAACATGGCTGCCATGATTTTGCAAAGCCGCTGCCGCCGGAGTTTTTAAAACTGCACGGGTGAAAAAAAGAGAGAGACTTGTAACGCAAACGCAAGAAGAGATAAGGTGCTGACTGAAATTAAGAATAAGCAGAAATATTGAGGTATAAAATCATTTTCAGCTGGGATAACGGATGAGCCCTCCAGAGGACAAAGCCCAAACAGGTAAACACAAAGCGGCCGGCAAACTGAAAGGGACGGACTTATAAACATTTATTTTGGAGGAGGGAAGAAAAGTTAAGAGAAACTGTGAGTGGAACTTTATTTTGTGAACTGGGAGAGATTCGAGGAAGTTTTTGTTGCTAGAGGCTCCGTGCTGTTTGAGAGAAATGGAGCAAATAAAAGGAAAGACGGAGAAAGGAGCGGAGGAATGCGAAAGGGGAGAGACAGATATGGAGAGATTTATCAGAGCGATAAAAGAGGTGGCGCGAAGAGCAGTCCAGGAGGCATTTGTGGAAATAAAAAAGGACTATGGCTTATTGGCAGACTCTAAGAGTGTGGAAAAACAAGAACGTGACAAGGAGAATAAGCCTCATGAAGAGGAGGAAAAGATAGAGGAAAAGGAGAGCGTTGAGGAAGAAAGAGGAGAGGAGGAAGTGGAGATGTTAAAAGACAATGTAGAACTCAAAGGGATACAACCAAGATTTAAAGGAAGCCGCCCAAAAGAACATACTCAGTGTTTAAAATCTGGGCGAGGGAAAAATAAAAGAACCACAAAAAGAGGGAAGGTTAAGAAGCCTAAAATGAATACTTGGACTAGAACTGTGGAAAGAATGGATGGGACAAGAAAGAATGATGGACGGCAAAATGTGTTTAAAGAAAGAAGGCATGGGGACATGCTGAGGGAAAAGAATAAACGGCAAATGTATAAGAGAAAGAGAAAGAGATTTGAAAGAGAAACCCAGATGACTCCCCTTCCTCTTTTGATTGAACTGGAAGTTTGACTTGAACTGTATTGACTTATGAACTGAAGCTCTGATATTTCTATTTAAATCTATTTATTTGGATGACCGACCAGAATTGTATTGACTTAGGAATTGAATTATTGGATTCTGTATTTAGACCCATTTACTTATGAATATAAATTGATTATTTAATGATTATTATTATTATTAGTATTTGCAAATTTATTTTTATCTTTTTAAGGGGAAATTAGAGGTGACTATAGGTTGTATGAATTAAATTATTGGTATGTATATTTAATCATATGTACTTATAAATGCGAGGTGATATTATTTTTTAGGGGAAAGTGTAAATGCATTATTTATGATTAGAATATGTTTAAATTATTTAATTTAGCTAATTTATTTGAGTATAATGATCAAGGAAAAGTGTGAATGTATAATCTAGGGATAAGAAATTGAATAGAATTGATTTTGATATTGATTTGAAGGAAAAATTGATGTAAATGGGTTTATCGTTACCTATTGCTACTTACTGTAAGAGATCTGAAAAGGTTAGTCATGAATATATAAAATGGTTAAAAGGGAGAGTTAAAAAGCCCCAAATAAATTATTAATAAAACATTAAAGCATCAAATAGAGAGAAAAAACTAAAAATTTATAAAAGTCAAAAGAAAAGTAAAGAAAAATAAAAATAAATATAAACCCAACCCCTATATTACACAGAATTGACAAGATATGGTGTTGAGATAAGAGCTGGAATTTGTTTACACTTAATTAGCCTCAAGAAGAGGGAGAAGTGGATAGGTTTAGTCAACGCAGATTAGATGGGAAACTTGATTAGTGAAGGAATGATGGATATATTAATCTGTGTTGTGTAGAAAAGAAATGTGAAATGAGATGTGGATATGTGGGAAGATGTGCTGTGGATCTTGTCTATGTGTACAATAAGGGCTAAATCGGTGCAGAGATATATGTTGGTTGTTGTGTTATGGGTGTGTTGCTTAATGTATAAAAACCTAATAAAAATAATTAAAAAAAAAAAAAAGCAGTGGGAAAGCTTATGGATGAAAGATATAAAATTTACAGTGAATCAAGCACTTAGAGAAAATTGGTACAAGATGTTCTACCATTGGTACATTACTCTGAAAGATACTGAGAAAATGGATAAAAATGATAAAGGAACGTGCTAGAAATGTAAAGAGATGGAAGGTACTTTTTACCATATGTGGTGGTCCTGCAAAAAGACCAACAAATTTTGGATAGACGTACATGCTAAAATGCAGAAAACCTTAAACTTAAAATTTCCCATGAAACCTCAGACTATGCTATTAGGAATTTTACCATCTAATATAAATAAATCAGAGCAACTAGTATTTGCAACCAAGTGGAAGTGTGAAATCTGCCCAGATCTTGAGAACTGGAGAGACAAAATGGAAGAATATGCCTTTATGGCAAAAATGACAAACTATATAAATAAAAGCCAATCACCAAATTTGAGAATAATTGGAGAGCCTTTTATAATTACTACAAACTACATAGATTAGTTAAAGATGTTAGAGGAGTTACAAAAATTTTTAGATTAATACTCAGATCGAATAATCATATTCTCGTAGTTACACTCATTAATCTTTTACAGTTACATATTTACTAGTTATTGTTGTTGTTGTTCAGTTGCACAGTCGAGTCCAACTCTTCACGACCCCATGGACCACACCACTAATTATTATATGATAGTATAAATTTGTAAAAAGATAAGAAATTTTTTTTTTACTCTTTTCTTTTTTATGCTTCTTGCGTATATGCTTTCCTATGTAGCCCTATAGATAGAAAATAATGGAAATATACTGGAAATATATTATGTTGAAGTATTGATTATCTTACCATATTTTGATTTGTTATAATAATTTTTCATGTTTGATATTCTTATATTATGCAATGTCCCAAAATGTGTTTAACAAATGATGTTTTATGCTTTTCACTTTTCACTTTGTCCCTGTTCATTTTGTATCCCTTTAAATGGTTTATAAATATGTATATATGTATGTATCACACAGTGGAGCCCTGGATTCTATTCGGGCAGGAGGCCCTTTTAGGCTACCTAATCTCTTCGTTTTATGAATACCCAGCACAGCAAATGAAAGCAGTGAACAAATCACTGGAAATTTTGTTCTGGGAATGGGGGGGGGGGGGGAGAGACGCTAGACTGCAGCTCAAAAAAAGATGAGGCCACTGTGAATGTTGTGTTTCCTGGGACAGAGAGAGTGTCAGCATACCCTGACATGGGGCAGCTGTCAGGGTCCAGGGTTTTTGGCAGGGCCCACTGTCACTAACCACATGCCTCCTTTGCTGTCCACTCCCCCTTCCCATACTTGCTTGCTTGCAAGCACTTTGACATCCATGCTCCCAGCCATATGTATCCCAGCATCATCAGGGAACAGGCATGTGGGTGTGCGGACACGTGTGAGTGTGGGTGGTGAGAAGGCTTATGAGGGGGTGGGGAAGGATGTGCAGGCATGTGGGTCAGTGGGTGGGAAGAAAGGCATGGGGGGCTGGTGGTTGGCAGAGGAGAGGGGAAGGGCTCTGGCTACTTTATGTCCAGGCCCCCCATAAATCTAGAACTGGCCATGTCTTGGGATACACCTAGGTTTCCCCAGAAAACCTAATAGTGTTCCCCTTGGGCCATTTCTTTTATGCGGTGGAGGTTGAAGCAGTTTCACCTTGAATGCTAAGGCCCTGATCCAAATTGGGTACCACAGAGAAGAGAACCCACAACTGACATCTGAATGTTACACAGGGTGAGAACCTCAGACCAAATCAGTGTTGTCCATAACATGTAAACCAGAGTCTGATGCAGAGATTTCACTGGCCAATTGGGAGTTTCAGTAGTGAAAGGAATAAGCCATTGTATCAGCATTTGATAACTCTTCTCTGGGGGAGTCTTTCTGGGGGGAGCCAAGCACTGGTATTTCCCTTCCTGAATACCACCTCTGACAAGCATGGTGAGAACAAAAAGAGTTACTGCTGCTAATAAATGCTTTCATACTCTCTTTTCATAACAGGATGTATCAATAATTTGTACAGTATCCTGTAGGAGCACAGAGAGTTGGTGGTGATTGCCAATTGGCAAATGGATCGGACAAGGATGTATTTTTCTTCCCCATCTCTTCAATACATATGCTGAACATATCATAAGAAAAGCGGGATTATATTTAAATGAAGGTAGAGTGAAGATTGGTGGAAGGAACGTTAATGTTCTGAGATATGCAGATGATACCACTTTACTGGCAGAAAACAGTGGACACTTGAAACAACCACTGATGAAGGTTAAAGCACAAAGTGCCAAAGCAGGATTACAGCTGAACATCAAAGAGACACAAACCGGAAAAATGGAGGTTCATGGAGGTTCGTGCTTTGGGGGTTTTCATGAACCCCAAAGCACGAACTTCCACAAACTTCTCCATTGCACAAACCGGTTCATGCTTTGGAAAGTTCATGGGGACCCCCACCCCGAACTGAGCCCCAAAGGCATTTAAATGCTGTCAGTGTTCACCACTCTCACCTGAGTGAGCTCCAAAGGCATTTAAATACCTTCAGACCCCACCTCGGGGTCAGGCCAGCCCAACTGAGCTCACTCTTGGAGCTCAGTCAAGACAGGTAGCCCAACTTGACTGAGCTCTCAGAGTGAGCTCTGAAGGCTTTTATAGGACTTCGGAGCCCACTTCTGGGTGGAGCCTGCCCATATGAGGGCCTGCCTATATAAGGGTATATAAGGCCTATAAAAGCCTTCCAAATTCACTCTGAGAGCTCAGGCAACTCAGGCCACGCGACTTGGGGCTTACTTCCTGTCAAGTGTCCCAACCTGAAAGTGGGTTCCGAAGGCATTTAAATGCCTTCAAAGTTCCTGCAGGTGGGGGGTGGGTGGGCTCTGACAGCATTTAAATGCCTTTGGGGCTCTCTTCTGACCCTGCCCACGAATTTCCATGAGGAGGTTCGTGGGCGGGTTTGGGGATGAACTGGTCTCCCAAACCGCTGGTTTATGCCAAACTGGGGTTCATAAGTCGGTCTGTGCCCATCCTTATGCACAACTTTAAGGTTAATGATGAATAAACTGAAATTGTTCAAGATTTTCTATTCCTTGGCTCCATCATCAACCAAAAGGGAGACTGCAACCAAGAAATCAGAAGGAGATGGAGACTGGGAAGGGCAGCCATGAAGGAGCTAGAAAAGATCTTTAAGTGTACGAATAGTAAAAAGCCCAGTAGCACCTTTAAGACTAACAAACTTTATTGTAGCATAAGCTTTCAAGCAACACAGTTCTCTTCGTCAGATGCATCTGATGAAAAGGACTGTGTTTCTTGAAAGGTTATGCTACAATAAAGTTTGTTAGTCTTAAAGGTGCTACTGAGCTATTTTGTGGCAACAGACTAACACGGCTAACTCCTCTGGATCTATGAAGTGTAAGAATGTTGCTGGCGACCAAGATCAAGTTTTCATGCCATACTATTCCCAATTACTATGTACGGGTGTGAAAGTTGGACAATGAAGAAAGCTGACAGGAAGAAAGTAGATTCCTTTGAAATGTGATGTTGGAGGAGAGTTTTATGAATACTGCAGACCACCAAAAAAACAAATAAGTGGACTGATGATCAAAGTGGACTTTGGTCACATTATGAGAAGGCAAGACTCCTTGGATAAGACAATAATGTTAGGAATAGTAGAAGACAGCTAGAAAAGAGGAAGACCCGACATGAAATGGATGGACTCAGTAAAGGAAGTCACAGCCCTCAGTTTGCAAGACCTGGGTAAGGCTGTTAACAATGGGACGTTTTGGAAGTCATTTATTCATGAGGTCACCATAAGTTGGAAGCAAACTGACAGCACTTAACACACATTTAAGCGATGAAAGGGAGGACCATGGTCCTAGTGGCAGGGATAGGATGGTACTTAGCATTACCATTTCCACCATTCTACTTCCACCATAGCCTTTCTCTGCCACAGTTATCTGGTGCAAGGCCTTGCATGGTACAACTACATTCATTAAACTTCATCCACCTTGACCTGCTGCATAAATGCAACATGCAGGGCTCTTTCACAACTTACTGACATGTCACTGATGTATACAGAGCTTTATTGAGTAAAAAAAAAGATAGATTCCCTACCCCAAGGCGCTTACAATCCGAATATGGACAAGATAGGGTGAGGCAAGTGGAACAAGGAGCTCCTACTGGATGCAGAAGAGAATGGGAAGCAGGTGATCGGATTGGGGGAGGGGGGTGACAAATGATCGGAGCCCTGTTAGTTGTTGATGACTTTGCATTACCAAACAGAAGATTGGGATCAGGCCATAACTGTCAGTGAAACTACTTCATCAAGTGGGATGTTTTGAATATGGGAAAGCCATACTCGTAGGGCCACTTTTCATGCTGTTCAAGCAGCATGTTAGAATGCCTTTGCCACACCAGAGGGGATTCCTATGCTAGCTGATAGCTCTCTCATGGTCAGCGGCCATGGTATTTTTAATGCTTTTTTGCTTTTAGCAAACAGGGGAAGTGTCAAAGTAGATAGAAGAATACAGTTAAAGGCATATATTCAGAAAACATGGGTAAGCACTTGTATTGCAGACAGTGTAGAGGATTTTGCAGTCTTGCAAAACACAGTACCTACATTCACAAGTGTGATCTGGCTCCCTTGGGCTGCTGCCACTAAGCAAAACAACTCTAAGCCCATCATTTTAAGGAGTTTACACCCGCTAAGTCACACTGAAACAGCAGAAAACAGTTTTGTTGTTTTCTGGGTACAGTAAGGCACTCTGTGTCATGCGTCGTTCTGCCCCAGAGTCCAACAGTCCCAGCCCTGCTCAGAAGCTAGGGAGGAAGTGATTTTGGAGGGGACCCAATCATTCCAGCAGAAACCCCTTGCTGCTCCCCATCTTCATGCTAAGCGGGGTTCAGAGCCTTTGCTTCAGTAGAAGAAGAGAAGAGATTAGATTTATACCCCGCCCTTCACTTGGCATCTCAGAGCGGCTTACAAACTCCTTTCCCTTCCCCTCCCCACCACAGACATCCTGTGAGGTGGGTGGGGCTGAGAGAACTCTGACACAAACTGCTCTTTTCCAAGGACAGCTGTGCCAGAGCTTGTGACTGACCCAAGGTCACATCAGCAGATGCAAGTGGAGGAGTGGGGAATCAAACCTGGTTCTCCCAGATTAGAGTCTGCGCACTTAACCACTACACCAAACTGGCTCCCCCCTCATCAGACCCCCTCCACATCCTTGCCCCCTCATCAGTTTGGTGCCAGGAGGAGCATCCAAACCAGGATTGCTTTTAGGGATGCCAGCCTCCATGTGCGACCTGGGAATCCCCCGGAATTACAGCTCATCTCCAGACTACAGAGATCAGTCCCCCTGGAGAAAATGGATGCTTCAGGGGCAAACTCTATGGCATTATACCCCTCTGAGGTCCTTCTTCTGCCCTTAGCTCCACCCCCACATCTCCAGGAGTTTTCCAACCAGGAGTTGGCAACCCTACCCCCCCCCCCGCCAGTGGTCATGGGGACCTGGCAACCCTAGTTGCTTTGGTAATGTAAGTCACAGCAAGCCACATAGACAGGAATCAAGGCAACTGCTTTCTCTGAAACTAATACATGCATTCTTCTATTGGCAAAACTCCAGAGAAAAATATAGGTTCAGGATTAGGGTGCAGACTAATAAAAGCAATGAAACAAGAGAAAGATTGCTGACCTAACTTGGAACTTACAAATACTGGGGATATGATTTCTCTTCCCTGCTGGGAGATTCAAAAGGGGATGTTGTCTTTCACATGGTCACACTCCCCCACAAGGTTTGAGTCCAGTGGCACCTTTAAGACCAACAAAGTTTTATTCAAGGTATAAGCTTTTGTGTTACCTGTATCCAGGGCCTTTTTTGTAGAAAAAGCCCAGCAGGAACTCATTAGCATAACAGACCACACCCAACAGCAGGCCACACCCCTGACAACACAGTTAATTAGCATACTAGGCCATACCCCATGTTACCAGAAGTGAGGTCATCCAGCCACACCCACCTTTTGCTTCTTATTCTGTTTACCTTGTTTGTTGCCAGGGCTTTTTTTGTAGCAGGAACTCCTTTGCATGTTAGGCCACACACCCCTAAAGTAGCCAATCCTAATAAGTTCCTGCTGTTGGGCGTGGCCTATTATGCTAATGAGTTCCTGCTGGGCGTGGCCAACTTGGGAGCCAGACGGAACTCCGTTCCTGTGCGTTCCTGCCCAAAAATAGCCCTGCCTGTATCTGAAGAAGTGCATTTGCACACAAAAGCTCATAACTTGAATAAAACTTCATTGGTCTTAAAGGTGCCACTGGACTCAATCTTTGTCCTACTGCTTCAGACTGACCAACACAACTGCCCACCTGGATCTACACTCCCCCACAGTCATGCATGCACACGCACACACAGAAGGGACAGCTCCTTTTTAGTTCCTCGCCCATATGTGAAAAAATGGTCTTAGCCAATCTGGGTCTTGGATTTTGGCACCAACAGACTACCAGAACCTACTCTGTGAACAGAGAGGTGCTAGTATATCAAAGAGTTTCCATGTTTCACTCCTGGTTGTGAAAACAATGCCTAACTGAGCAAGTTAAGAGTTTCCAGCCCTGCTGTCTCCATAAACATTCATAAATACCAATAAATGTCACCCCCTCCTGCTCCCATCCATGACACTCCACACACCCTTTTCCTCCTACCTCTTCTTATAATTCCTCAGCATTCAAAGAAAAATTAATAGGCTACCTCTGTAATGAAGCCCCCATGCAGACGTTTGGTAACACCTGAGTTTTTTCTCTTTAATTTCTCAGTAAGTTTGAAAGTCAAAGATGTAATATGGCAAGTGCCATCCACCAACTAGCCTGGAACCATGGATTTCAAATATTTTTAAGGCCCATTTACTAAACTCACGGATTCCAGTGGGAGTCATATACATGTATTATATGAGATACCACAAGACTTGTATATAAGCTGTGCCACATCAGTTTTACACACAGAGGTCATTAGTCTGAAAATGCCACTGTGTGAAACTCAAGGCACTAATTTTTTTGCAGAGAAAATCTGCTTTCAAACTTTCCCTTGAAATTGGTCCCCATATGATACTGAAGAGAGATCTAACCCAGGATCTAACCCAATGACTGTGTCCATTTCTCACAGTATAATACCATTCTGAGTGAGGAATTGAACCTGGGCCTCCCCATTCCTAGTGCAGTACTCTATGCATTTGCTATGGGATCTACTGATACTATGCTTCCCACTACTACATACCCACTGCTATGGGATCTACCCATTAAGCATTTGCCATGGGATCTACCCATTTAATATCTTAATTTTATATGTTACAAGAACTCAAGGAATATAGGGAAACTGTCCAGACAGAATATGAATCAGGCCCTAATCAACTTTGTATCATCACTGTGTATCTTCAAATCATTTAGGTATTTATGTTTCCCGTACCCCATGCCCGTTTCCACCTTTTACATCAGTACAACTCTGCTGAAAAAAGAGAGACAAGAGGGAGATTTAATTTCCTTTTCCTCCCTCACTGCCACCTTCTGATCTGTGAGACTATTTGACATACAGCAACCATGAGAAGAAATTTCTCCAGGGTCAGAAAGGACTGCTATGGGGATGGGAACACGGGAAAGACTGAGTGTCCCTGCACCTGTGGATTATGGGATCCCATCCATAGTGTCTCATCTTAACGTACCCGACAGAGGTTGTTGTGAGGATAAAATGGACAAGGGGAGAACTGTGTCTTGAGCTCCTTGGAGGAATGGTGGGATAGAAATGTGATAGATGATGATTTTCCTTAATTCATATACTGCTAGAGCATTACAGGATGCAGTAATTGGGAACAGAAACTCATTATATTTGGGTAATACATTAATTGGGCACAGGAAATAGGATTGTCCCCTCTGGAGGTAGACACCTGTTGCTTTGATCCACAGAAAGACATTTTTAAGGTAGTACTTCCATGGTCCACTCTTTCTCTCATTATCCCCCCCCCAAAAAATCACTTCTCCTGCCTGCTACAGCAAGCAAGATTCCAAACCCCTACCCTGCTGGCTTATGCTATTAAAACTGCATCCAGACTGGTAGCCTGAGTAAGGGAGAATATCAGCCTTCATGACTTGACGAAAAGAACAGCAACATCATCTAGCAGTGCACAGAAAAGTTAAAAAGACTCTTTAAAATAACATTACAAGCACTAACCATAATCAAAGGGAGTTCACTTAAAAACAGAAAACGATAATACATTCTGAGGCTGTCACAAAACACAATTTTATTGCTCCTAAATATGAATTATACTGCTTTGTGATATTTGAAATCTATTATTTCATCACAATGTATTTTTAAAAAGATAGAATTCAGTTATGGTGTCCAAAAAACAACTAATATATCTATAATTAAAATGCAAAAATCCCAACAAAACATTCCCAGGTCAAGAATCTGCAGTGACATTTTAAAGCATATGCAAATGTGTGTTTTAAAAAACAATCATTACAGTCTAGCTTTTTGACCATGATACCCTGGAACAAACTTATAATTCTGATGAGAAAATGAACTGGCTTGCAGATTAATGTGGATTGGTTAGCATAGGTTTTATGGTTTGTGTATAACACTGTACGGAACGCTGTGCCCTTTTAATGTGCAAACACTTGTTTCTTTGCATGCAATGGCTTCTATACAGTAGAAGACACATCAATGAACATCTCTTTGTGACATACCTTTCTTCAGCTGAGACCTCCTTCAGCTGCTGGTGTGGTTTGGTACCTTCCATCTCTCGTATGCTCACTGCATAGATCTTTGTGGTATAGTCAATAGCTTTTTCTCTTGCAACATCACTGTCGTAACCTTACAGGAATGTTCAACAGAAAATGGTTATAAATAAATAAATTGCTTCCGGATCACCTCAAAATGAAGATACCAAAGGCCAGTATCACGACATATTATAAAACCAAAAAAAGTTAATATGTTATAGTGCATAAAAGTTTTCCCACAATAACATCCTGCGCTAGCCAATCATTCTGTTCATATTTCTTGCTTGGGGCCAATCTACATTTTACACAAAATAAGCTGACATATCCCATTTCAGACTATAGGTGGGGAACAATTTTTTAAAACGCTTCCACATATAAAAACCAAAAAAGAAAATCTCCCTATGTAGTAAAGTAGTGCTTTGTGCAGAAAAAAATTGCATAGACCTCTCCCTGATGTTCTAATTGGACATACTGCGAGGAGGGTATGAGGGAAGATTCGAAAGTATAACTCTTCTCCATCTGCATCTTCAATGACATAGTCCAGAATTCTGTGACCTCCGACAACCATCTTGTTCTGTGTAATGTGATTCTTCCAGAGAATCGCATAATGAACTCAGCCAGCTATGTAGATGCACTTCTGTATCTGTGCAGATGAATGGTATGGTCTGAAAGTAGCAACAAAATCCCCCCCACACAAATAAGCCATATAAGTCTTTACCTCCATCCTCTTCTGCATCAGTATCTGACTCTTCACTGTCAACTAGCTTGCTTTCTTGGGTGCTCACAAATTCTCGTGTCCAAATCATCAGTGCAGTGTCAGCTCCACCCACTGTCAGCAGCACGGAGTCATTATGTAGCCACCGGACATTGGTGACATGAGCACTGTGACCCACATACTTCTTGGATTTGGCATGCTGGCCCTGCAACACAAGCAATTGATATGAGAGCCAGTGTGGTGCAGTGGCCAAAGGGCTAGACTTTGACTCAGTCATGAAACCCATTTGGGTGACTGTGAGCCAGTCACTGTCATCCAGCCTAATCCAACTCACACTTCTGTTAAAGGATACAATGGGAGGCTGGAATTCTGTGTATGCATACCACTCTGGTAGGAAGGGCAGGATATCAACTAAAAAGACTGATGTTCAATTAGTTACTTTCCCCACCTTCCTTGGTCATATACTTACACCCCACTAGAAAAAAAACATTTCAAAAACTATGTTACATTGTACATTACCTTCACTGGATATTTAAACAGCTTCACAAAACCAAAGTCATCTCCTGTAGCTAAAAGGGTACCATCTTTGGTAAGAGAGGCTGCATTTATAACTGTGACATCACTGTGCATTGGCCAGATTCCTTCACATGTTGTACCAAGAACACATGTCCAGGTATCCCATTCAATCTTCTCAATCTGGCAAGAACAAAAAAAACAATTCTAAACCACAAATGCATCAGGACTGATATTCTCCAAGGAACTAATTCTCCAGCACCTTTCAGATATCTCTAGTTGGCAGAAGAGAAGCCCAGTACAGTGTTTGGGATCTTCAGGTCTACAATATGGCTGCATACAAACACCCAGGTAGCTCAGTGATTTGTCTCCATTAACCTAGTAAAATATATTAGTGTAGGAAGTCAATAGGATGAGCTAAAGTTCCGGGGACCAGGAAGGAGTATTGGAGGATAAGAGGACAGCCCAAGGTTCCGGGGACCAGGAAGGAGGAAGGAGTATTGGAGGATAAGAGGACAGGTTCTCTTATGGATTAAAAACTGGTTAAATGACAGTACGCAAAGAGTAGGAATCGATGGACAGTTCTCACAATGGAGGGAAGTAAGCAGTGGGGTCCCAGTCTGGGATTCAGAGGCTCTGGTTCTGGGAGTCAGAGGTTGACTGCCTCTGAATGTGGAGGTTCCCCTCAGTCACCATGGCTAGTAACCACTGATAGACCTGTCCTCCATGAATCTATCTAATCCCCTTTTAAAGCTGTTTATTCCTGTGGCCATCACTACATCCTCTGGCAGTGACTTCCACATTTTAATCACTCTCTGTGTCAAGAAGAATTTCCTTTTGTCCATTCTGAATCTACTGCCCATCAGCTTCATTGAATGCCTTTGAGTTCTAGTATTTTGGGAGAGGGATAAAAAGTTCTGTTTTGTCAACTGTGTCTACCTCATGTATAATTTTATGAACCTCTAACATGTCCTCCCTTAGTTATCTCTTTTCTAAATGGAAAAGTCCTAGACTCTTCAGTCTTTCCTCACAGCGAAGGTGCTCCAACCCCCTAATCATCTTGGTTGCCCTCCTCTGGCCTCTATGCCCTGTTGTTGGCCATCCAGAGGAACTGACTGGCCACTGTGTGAGACAAGATGCTGTATTAGATGGACCATTGGTCTGATCCAGCAGGGCTCTTCTTATGTTCTTAACAGCTACCATTGCACCAGGTATTTGGTAACTCTTTCAAGCTAAGTCAATTCAAGACACTGAAGAGTGGGGAAAAGGTCTGCAAAACCATCAGCCTTTTCTCAAGTCCTAGACAGCTATTCCTTCTGTCTCTTGTACCTTTCTAGCTAGAGAATGTGTTGGCTCCCCCACATAAGGCACCAGACAACAAGATTAGCAGGGAGAGCCTAGTATAAAACAGCTCAGAGGATCTGGCAAGGACTGACTGGAAATCAAACAGAGCATCCTTATACATTAGGCAACTCTGTCAAAGAGTAAGGAAATAATAATACTATATAAATGTCAAAAGTGTGGGTAGCAACGCATGCAACCATTTAACAAACTGCTTATTTCCTTCTTACCTCAGTGGGTCTTATTATATGCCTTTTTCCTCTTGGCGCTTCAAAAAATAATTGTTCTTTGGCACCAGAATTGATTTGCAATAGCTTCCCTTGATCACAAAGAAAGAATGAATTACAAAGAGGCTCAACAGACTGTACTAAATTCAGATATGTTATGACAAAGAAAAAATGAAATCCCTTTACAGTTAGTTTTGACAAAAATGCTGAAACCTAGCTATTGAGCACTTACAAAGATAAATATAGTCTTTGCCCAAAAGACAGTGTTTGGGCTTCCCTAAGGGTGAAGACAGAAATAACATTTGTAGGATTAGATCCAGTCAGCTTTTCAACTCAGTCTTGCCCAGTTCCCCTCCATACTACAGCCCTCATTCCATATGGCTTTTGTACATGAAGATCCCCTGATTTTCAGCACAGCCTTTTTTGGTAGTTGGTGAGGATCCCTCCTTTCTTTTTCACCAGCAGAAAAACTAGTTAGATCCAATCCATAGAGTGGTAAAGTTAATTTGGAAGTGCTTTCACTGTGTTCAGACCAAGCATACTTTTTCTTTTCCAAGACTGAGTTTTGGGGTAAAATAACTACTCTACCAACTTGAAGCAGATGCTGGGTATGCACAGGGCTGACTGCTAGTCCCTTGTGATCTAACTAAGAAACCTCTCTTTGTATTCCCATTACAGTTCCACACTTTAAAAAAGAATTTCCTTGTGAAAATTATTATAATTATGGCATCATGCATAAACCAACAGTTGAAGAGGGTTCATATCTCAGAGGCAGATACATGTATTGCATGCCCTCTTCATACAATGAAAGTCATTGGTTCACTTTATAAATATAATTTTTGAAATTGTGTACCTATGACAGTTTTTTTGACTCCTAGAAGAGAACTATTGCCACCCACAGACAGACATGTACTTTTTCTCTATCTTGTCATAATCACCAGTCAGAGGTTATGCTATTTTAACAATGTTTCAAAAATTTACAAATCTTGTTTGACCTAATTTCATAGTGAGGTCAATGTTCAAAGCTTTTTACCTCTTGAATCCCAGTCAATGTGTGTGATATAGCTGGATGCCCCTTTGCAGATGCCAACTCTTTTGCTGGTAAGCACATTGTAAATATCTACGAAGTTATCATGAGAAGCCACTGCCAAGTATTTTCCTGAATCTGCGAGAGACAGATACTTCAAGGTATTCACTGGTAAACATGACATGACATTTGCTATTTTGTCCCTTTATGTATGCATTGAAAATGAATGATAAACACTTGAAATGATAGAATTGCACAGTTGGAAGGGGTCTTATAGGCCATCTAGTCCAACCCCTGCTCAAGGTAGGAAATCTAAAAGCTTGAGCATCCCCCCCCCCACAGATGGCTGTCCAACTCCTGCGTGTAACCCTACAGCAAGGGAAAGTCCTTGTTCAGCAATGGATTGCATTATTGAACAGCTCCTACCACGGGAGTGTTTTCTACTTCTACTGAGGTACAACATGAGTCTTGGATTGATCCAGTTTTATATGGTGAAATGTGTGTATGGTGAAAAGGCATCAAGTCCAAAGAAAGAGCATCAATAGTCAGTGTTGCTTAAACTATGGAGAAAGGCCACCTTACATCCCATTACTTGCTGCCCTGGGAGCTATCACTTGCCACATTCACCTGCTGTGGCAGAGGTTGTCACATATCCTTATAATAAACATAACCAACAGTGTATGGCAGCCTGAAGAGTAGAGAAAAGCAAGGAGGGTAGTAGTGAAGGAAGCCACAGCCTTCACTTTGCAAGACCAGAGCAAGGCTGTCAATGACAGGGTGTTTTGGAGGTCACCATTTCATAGGGTCAGCATAAATTGGAAGCGACTTGATGGCACCTGACACACACAGTGGTGAAGAAAAGAAGTAGAATTAGTGGTTGGGGTGTGGCTTATGTTTCGCCTACCAAGATAATAGTATTTTTACATGTCAGGAAATGATGGCATGTGATAGGACTTTATGAATGCACCCCCCCATCAAACATTAAACCATTTCCATTTATTTAAGCAAATATCCTAGAGAACAATTGCCAAAAGTCAGTTTTCCCCTTAATGTTTCATTTTACGTCTTTCATTAAAAAAACTTATTTCTCCTGCACCTCGAGAAAATTTGATGTCAGAAATCATTTCCTTTCTGTGATGGAAAGAGAGCATATCTTCAACAGTATCAGCATTCACGACCAGAAAACTCCCATCATTCAACCCCACAGCCAAGGCTTTCCCATCAGGAGAGAAGGCACAGCATCTTCCACCTAGAAAAGATATGAAAGCATGTCTACTTAGAATGGACCCTCCACACAAATGTCTCAGAGATAACAATTTTTTTCCTGTTCAAACTGTGAAACAGACGGTTTGTAGATGATAGTAAGAATGTAGAGGCAAAGCACTATCATGGTATTTCACTGATCTCGTGCTTCTGTTTTTTACAGGTATTCCAACGTTTAAACTATCTGTGCAAGTATTCTGCGACCTCTATGACCCGAAATAAAACTTCAGAGGAGATTGCATGTTTTTGAGGTCTCCATGATTATGTTCAATTCCTTCTGCCACCAAGAAAATACACACACACACACACACACACACACACACACACACACACACCTTTTATGAGAACCATCTAAGGTCAAAATGTGACATGAAAACTTCCTTATGTTGGACCATCAAGGAAAACATCCTGAAGGGGAAAAAACACAGGCTGATTTCGCACTAGAGCTGCCTCGATGTTGCGCCGCCGTTTGCCCCGATACTATTGGTCAATTTCACACCCGAAGCCACGGGGCTGCATTTGACCCATGGCTTCACCCGATTTCCTCCCCTTCACAGTTTCGTGATCCTCAAAAAACAGGACCACGAAACTGCGGGGGAAATCGGGCAAAGCCGTGAGTCAAAATGCAGCCCCGCAGCTTCGGATGTGAAATTGACCAATAGTATCAGGGCAAACGGCGGTGCAACATCGAGGCAGCTCTAGTGCGAAATCAGCCACAGTTGTTTCTGACTGAGGGCAGGTTGTTGGCTAGCCAGCTGGGTGGTTTTAAAAGTTCTCTGTGGCAGGTAATGAATTCATGGTCCAAAAGAATTGTGGGGAAATGGTTCCATTTTCACTTTTCCAAGGCCTTATTTAATCACCATGGAGAAATCACTGGTTTTAACCAAAGTCCTTATATCCTAATATAATTTATATGAATCCCAGAGACTTAATCTGTCAATATTTCTAAAGCAGGCCTGCACAACTCCTAACCTATCAAGTAAAATGTAACCCACTAGACGTGTATTGAGGACAGCCAAGATAGTCACAACCCATTGTTTTTTCACAATTTCAGGAAAACAAACAAACCAAGAGGTCTATAGAGGTCCTGGTGGACGACCATAGATAGGTGATCATTTATGCTTCTGGATCACAAATTGTGCAGGCCTGTAGAAAGATGTAACTGAGAACAGATTTAATTTAAAAAATCTCTGCAATGACAGCATATACTGTTAAGTATGGGTTACCTTTCTTGAGTTTTCTTACAGCCAGCATACGGTGTTGGGAGGATAGTTCCCAGATCCTTAGAGTTTTGTCATCACTCACTGTTGCACAGATAGGCAAGAGAGGGTGAGCTGCCAAACCCCAGACTTCCCCTTCCATATGACCCTGTTTGTACAGTAAGAAAGAGGGTTAAAGGGAAAAAGTTTGTATAACCATGTCCCAGCTCTGTCAGTATAATTTCTAAGGAACATTTTCTGCTTTATTATTGTTTTTTTTTCTTTCATTGATACCCTGCCTTTCCCTCAGTTGAGCCCCAAAGTGGCTTACATTGTTCTCCTCTCCTCCAGTTTACGCTCACAACAATTACATAAGGTAGGTTAGGCTCCCAAGTGTGTGAGTGGCCCAAGTTCACCCAGCAAGCTGCCATGGTAGAGTGCGGATTCAAACCTGGGTCTCCCAGATCCAATTCAACACTCTAACCACTACACCACATTGGCTCTCTACCAATCAACAGGATCTCTATCCTCCCCTATTCCTACTTATTCTCCCCCTTTTCCACTTCTGTGCTGAATAAAAAAATCTCTTTGGGAGTCAACATTTTATAAACCATTTAGTACATTCTGCCTGAGTCCTGATTTCCAGCCAGCAGAGAACACAAGCAGCACAGTTGAAAACTGTGCTGACACCAACTTCTGCTAAACAGAAAGACAAAATCTGAGGGAAGACGGAAGAAATGGTGCCTCCTTTTCCCTTTTGGATCACCACCTCTACTTGTCTATGCCTATTCTGATATGCAGGGGTCATTTCCTGCAGGAGCGCACAGGAGCGGAGCTCCGGCAGTAAAGAGCCCAGTGGGCGGGCACATGTAACAAGCCCCGCCCCCTGCTCCCAGCAGCTCTCAGTCAGAGCAAGAAGCAGCCAGGTAAGTTGTAGAGCTCCCCCCACCCAAAACAGTCCAGAGGCCCCTTTAAGACCAAGTTTTATTCAGGTACAAGCTCTCCCTCCTCTGCGAGGACAGATCTGCACATCCCCCCCCCATAGCTAGCAATCCAAAACAGTCCAGTGGAGCCTGAGCAGTGGGTGTTGCCTTCTGACACACTTCCGGTGATGTCAGGGGGTGTGGCATATGCAAATAAGTTATGCTAATGAGCTCATGCACCTCTTTTTCTATGAAATGACCCCTGCTGATATGACTTCTTACTCTTCAACCTTGTAGAGTTTGCAAACAGATTTGGACACCAACTGTTCTTAAAAGATAAAGAGGCAGGATGGAAATCAATTACATTAGCACTTATGCATAAGTAAGCAATCATAGAAATGCTGAGTGCTCTGAGTCTTTTTCAGGTATATTTTGGTATACAAGACAAGTCATAGTACCTGCACAAGAAGAGTCATGGGGCCACTTTTATCAATTTCAAGAATCTCTCCATTTTTTGTTCCCACCAGTATATGACCATGTCCTAAAGTGATGGCCCGGATCGATGGATTGTCTTCCAGCAGCAATCCTGGAAGATTGAGGTGCAGGGGGAAGCATACCTTTATTTGAATTTATTAATTTTCAACCAAAAGAAAAGTCTCATATGCTACAATTTACTGCAAGCAAAGCTGCAGCACGTGGAAGCATGTTGCTGTAATGGCAATGCACTTTGCACATGGGCCGTGCTGGTGGCAAAGAACAAGCATGCAGGAGACGTTTAATACAATGCTTAAGCCCAAGCTAGCCTGATCTCATCAGATCCCAGAAGCTAAGCAGTGTCAGTCGTGGTCAGTATTTGGATGGGAGACCACCAAGGAATACCAGGGTTACTACAGAGAGGAAGGCAATGGCAAACCACCTCTGAACATCTCTTACCTTGAAAACCCTGCAGGGTTACCATAAGTCAGCTGTGCTCCCTCTAAGCTGTGGAGTCTTGTGAGCAAAAATTCTACTTTGTGAGCTCCTGGCATTAAAGTTGTGAGCGAGCGATTTGGCTGCTGCATAAATTAGTTTGCTCCAGAGCCATCCTTCCTGAGCTAAGACAAAAACCTGTGAGCTGGAGGCTAAAAAACTGTGAGCTAGCTCACACTAACTCAGCTTAGAGGGAACACTGGCTGTGACTTGACAGCATCAGCATCAGCAAAAACAACAACAAAAATCCTGACCAATGGAATCATTGTGGTCTCAGAAATCTGACTTTAGTACAATTTAAAGACATTTTTAGTTAAGGCTTGCAGCATAACACAATAATAAGGGCATTTGACATTCAATAATGAAAGCTAACAGCTCATTCACATGCAAGGCTTAACTTCTGAGGCAAGAACTAGATGATAACAGCAGCTCTGTGTTTCCCCTCTTCTCTTTCTGATGCAAAACATGAGATCTAATGCCATCATGCTCTGAATGAGCCTACCTCTGCAAGCGGTGTCCACCAAAGTGGATTGAAGATGGGGAATCATGCAGATATCATGCTTTGTGTTTTGAACTGCTAAATATTACCAAGGTGGGTGAGAAGAAGTGTAGCTGCTGTATGCGTGTTTTGGCAGCAGACATGCATATCTGCCATCATGTCTAATTCCAGCGAGTGCCATGGAGTTGATCTTTCTTGCACTATAACACATTTCAGTGCTAAGTCATGTAAACCCTTCTAAAAGGTGTTAAAAAGACTGGCAGCATTTTACCAGTGTTATAGCAACAGACAAGCAATGGCTGCGTATTGGGTCACAGACACTTCTTGCAGAACTGTAGTAGGATTTGCAGAATTGTAAACCCCTTTGAGAAGTGTTTATGTTACCAAGAAGCATGGTGCTGATCTTTTTGGAGGTGTATGACAATTTGCTAGTCTGATCTCATCGGATCTTGTTTGCCCTGGCTAGTATTTGGATGGGAGACCTCCAAGGAATACCAAAGTCATGATGCAGAGGCAGGGAATGGCGAACCACCTCTAAATGTCTCTTGCCTTGAAAATCCTATGGGATTGCCATCAGTCAGCTGGATGGATGGCATTTCCCACCACCATGACAATTTTGCCGAAGCCTGAACAGAGATCCACAAGAGAAACAGAGAAGCATTTCATACCTTTAGCTCAAACCACAAGTGAAGGCAACAGACTTCTCTGTGTTTAAACTGGATCTTCCCCAATCATCCAGAAAACTGGAGAAGAACTCGAATATTACAAGGGAGCCTAGAAGGGCAATTAGAGGGATTGCAGAGAAGTACACAGTGGGCACAAGATTCATGAGCCCCCCCCCATCTATGCACCATCTTTAAGCATAAGCATCTCCTGCCATCACAAGTAGTTTGAGCATAAGTGTAAATGGCAGGTTTCCTGCCATGTATGAAACACAAATATTTTGTTTCTATTGAGATTCTGTATTTGAATTACAGATCATATACCTGACAAAAGGTCATGTAAATATATCTGAAAATGTGTTTGAGTATGAAAGAATAAAGGGGTTCAAGTTTCAGCGGGAAGCAGAAAACTGACTGCCTTGATGAACATATCTGTATGATACACAAATGTTTTTCTCATTCATTTTTTATGTGGATACTTGAAGCATCACTGTCTTCTCATGACCACATCTGTGTGCGGTATCATAGGGGAAATGTATGTCATATTAGCAGCCAGGTGCTCTGTGCCAGTAGAAAACCAGTTCAGAGGCACATGGTAGAATGTTCAACGTTTCTCTTTCAGCACAATGCAGAACTGGCAGGAGCAGATTTCTCAGGATACGGCAGTTTGTCTGGATGCTGCAGAGGAACTTTGGAGGATGCAGTTACCCTCCTAAGCTCTTTTGGCTTGCTGAAATTATACCTTTAGAACCAGGTGACAGTGCTGCTCTTTTGATGGCATATGTCTTCAGGCACCTCTCAAATGTATCATCCCAAAGAGCCACCACACCATCCTTCCCACCTGTCACAAAACCCTGTGGAAACACAAGTTTAAAATGTACTTAACACATTCACCTGAACAGGGGTAGGCTGGTCATTATAGCTACTGGGGAATCCCCCACACATTTGGGCTGGTCCAGCCCAGGGTAGAAGGGCCATGTGCAGTCTGAGGAAGATGGTTCCTGGTCCACATGAGCCATGCCCAGCCTGGGGAAGACAGCTCTCTACCTGGTCAAACTGTGAGTTGACATGCCAAGCCAGCAGAGCCAGGCACAGCATTCGGATGGCAGTGTCCGAATTCTAAAAGTCAGAGTGGCATAAGGTGAGCTGGGCAAAGTGCAGGGCTAGCTCTTTCTCCCTGCTTCCCTCCTTTATAGGGGCAAAGCCTGGGAGGGGCAGGGGCAGGACCCTTGTCCAGGGCTATTTTTTCCCTCCCAGTCCATCCCTGCATCTTAAAGACCTAACTGATAAAGAATCATGTACATACATGCTATTTAATTACACTGTAAAAATTTTCACATGCTGTGAACATTTCCATTTCTGTTGGACCCAGCCTCACAAGTACTAAACACCATGGGGCCATTTGATACTGAGAAGAGATGCACTTAGTTCAGTTAGATTTATAAATGTTAAAACAACAATGTGCAATAAAGTATGTACAGGCAGCTGGTGCCCCACATAAAAAAATCTGACTACGTGTATCTGGAAATATATTAAAAAAATAATCAGCAGGGGAGCCAAGGACAGAAAATGTAAATAATGGATGAGCTCTATCATATTTGACTGGATAAATGACACATGGATTGGGACAATGAGAACATTTCTAGACACAATTCTGTGGAACTGAAGGAAGTACAGGAAAGAGAAAAATAAGTGTATGAAAAAATGTTATGGAAGTTGGGGCTGTTCAGTTTAGGGAAAGGAGGCCTAAATGTGATAGAAGTTTGGAAAATTATGAACCAAGCAGAGAAAGTAAACAGAGAAAAATTATGCAGTCTGCCAAAACACTGCAACTCAAGGTCATCAAATTAAATTGACTGGCCATAGGCTCATGAAACCAAAAGGAAGTACTTCAAGACCTACCGGCATAGAATGCTGTAATGACTATTACATTGGACGGCTTATAAACAACATGAGACAAATTCATGGAGGATCATGAAGAGAAGCAGCTACGCCTTTTTTTTTTTTTTATTTAAGAAAGCTGGGAATTCAGAGAACCTGCTAAGAATATTGCTTCAGTGCTCCAGTGATCTAGTTTTATTATATTGCCATTAAAAAAAAAAACTGACAAGAAAACAATGTGAGCATAAAACTGACCAGTTTGCAGGGGAGACAGTGAAAAAGCCCTGTGCTTATCTACTTTTGGTCAGTTTCAGGGTCACATGGCTTTCTGGACAGTTTTATAGCAGCCAGGCTGACCAGAAGAGCCTTGGTGGGTGCAGGCAGATTTCTCAGCTTTGGATCACTAATCTTGCATGTTCAAAGTTTTTTAAAAAGGAGCAAAGTAGTCTGAGATGGAGGGGAGGGGGAAGGCAGAAGGGGTGTGTGGAATTAACTGGAAAGGTTGGATGTGGACTTGGGTGGGTGTCAGTGGGCAGCAACACCCCACCCCCCGGAGAATTTCTGCATGTTGAGTGAAGCCAACTCAGAATCAGCTTGAGAAAAACCTCACAGTAAAAGTGGTCATTAAAAAGCCAGAGAAAAGCTGAGGAAAAATTGAAGCTATTCCTTTAGAGGGCAAAACACGTGTGGAAAATGAAATAAAAGTTGAAGTGGTTCAGGGCCACAACCAACAAAAACCACATGTGCAGAACAACCCAAACTATTAGACACAATAATTGCCTCTGATACACCTTAACTAATAATTCTTGGAACTCTACCCTCTAAGGCTTTCTAAGCTACAACGATGAAACCACAGTTATAAACAGAGCAGGCTGTGAAAAGAGACATCTGTTGATAGTCTTAGGAAATCTCAAAGCCAAATAAGTAATATGTGGAGTCATAAACCATACCTTATCTAAGGCATGCATTGCAAATACAGGCCCATCATGAGCTTTTACTGTCTTAAGAAGCAAAATATCTTTCCAGATATAAATGTCTCCAGTAGCAGAACCAGAGAAAACCAGATCCTCTATTCGTCCATAGGAAACACTCATCATAGTTTCTTGTTTCCCAATATTTCCAAAAATTCCACGTTTGGAGGTAAAACCACCACCTGATTGTAAGGCGGAGAAAACAGAAATATTGTAATATTACTGTATGAGTTATCACCCACTTAAACTATGAACTCTATCTCCATTTCACCTTGTAGAGGTAGAACAGTGACATAAAATGAATTACATACAAACAGATTAGGGAAGAAAAGGAATAATCTCCTCGATGTCAGGATTTTAGCGTTCAATTTCAAAAGTGTTAACAGGTACAAAATGTTTTTGAAAATCAGAAAGTCTGTAGGCACAGTCCACGCAATAATAAACATATTCCCAATTACCTCAATGAATGATTTAAGCAGATGCTTAATATTTCTCCCAGTGCAATTAATGGGATGTACGGGTGTGTTTCTTTTTACTCGGAAGAAAGTCCTGCTGCATTTAATGAGATTTGCTTTCTGCTAAGTATCCATAGCACACGATGTTCATCTGTTTGTCCTGCTACACCACTAATATTTAACATCTTTTGGGGCACAGGATAAAGAATTGCACTAAATGGCATGTAAGTGTATGTATGTGATCCTTGGTGATCCCCAGCCCAAAAGACACCTGGCTCTACTTGACCAGGGCCAAGGCCTTCTCAGCCCTGGCCCCTGCTTGGTGGAACTCTCTGCCAAATGACATCCGTGCCCTGTGGGACCTGATGCAATTCCACAGGACTTGTAATTCAAAGATGTTCCGCCAGGCCTTTGCTTGAGGATGGGTACCATCTTGGCTGGCACTCCCTCTTCCTCTCCCTTTCCCTCCCCTCTTCCAGCTATGTTTCCCTACCTCGTTAGGAAGTGGTGACACAGTCTAGAATCTGATAATGCCATTTACAGCTTGTTTTTACTTAAACTGTTGTTGGGAACCGTTTTTATTTCACTGTATTTTATCACTGTTCATCACTCAGAGCCCTGAGTACTCAGGGATAGAGCGATTCATAAATCGAAATTACAAATAAATAAATATGTCTATCAACCAAGATCAATGAATTGCTGTTTGCATCTTACATATATGAGCCGAAAATACCTTTGAATTAACAAAGGGGACTAAAGAACTATGTGAACCAATTCTGAGAATTTAAGACAGTGTTTCCAAAATAACGATAGAGGAAGCCCACTTTTTTCAGAATTAAAATTAGATGCACCATTTTATTCTTACCCCCCCAAGCTGACAATGTCATGATTTACATTTATTTATTTCATTTATACCTCACATTTCTTTCCAACAGGGACCTAAAGTGGCTTATATTATTGTCCTCTCCTGTACTTATCTTCATAACAACCATGTAACATATGTTAGGCTGAGTGGGTATGTGATTGGCCCAGGGTCACCCAGCAAGATTCCATGACCAAATCCTGCCGGTGAGGCAAAAAGACTTACCTATGTGCCTTGCCACATACACAAGCATCTAATATAAAATGGACACCTACATGTGCTTTCTTAGCAAGCCAGCACAACACCTACTCAGGACACAAATCTCTGGCATGTTAACTAAGCAAGCATACCCACTATGCATAGGTGTTATAGGCAAGCACCCCATAGTCATCTCATGTTAAAATATGAGGAAACAGCCAGACAAAACATCCCACACACACTTCAGACTCAGAGAAGAGATCCCAGAAGGCCAAGGGAGAGAAGCCGCATGGATCAAACTCAGGCAGAGTAATCCTGAGCCACGCCCAGGCTCCAGTAGCTGGCTGTGACACCGCTAGTCAGCTCCCTAAGGGAATAGTTATATGGTGGTTGATTGGGAAAAAGTGTCCCAACAGTGTTGCTGGCCACTGCTGTGGTGTCATCTGTGGTAATTCCACTGCAGCGTTCCATTCTGGCATTGCTGTGAGGCAGGGGCAGTCCAATGGGAGTCATGAGTCCAGGAGGTCGAGGCAAGTGGCTGTCACTGGCAGGGGGCAGGCCACAGGAGCAACGCTCCTCCTTTGCCACACACACCCCTTAAAGAGGGAGGGGGGCATCACCCATCAGCCCTGCTGGCACCCTATGGTGGTGCTCTGCACACAAGGTGCACAGGGTACCAGAGGCTGATGACAGACAAGAACATGGATGTCAGGGTGCCCCTTGCTCACCGCCAGATGTGGCAGCCAGATGCCTGCCCACACCATTGAGGGCATCTCCATGGCAACCCACATTCCACCCCTGCTGGAGGCTCAGTGGGAAGAGGGGCGGGGGGCATGGAGAGACTTGGAGAGGTCCCCCAGGAGCCTCTCAATGTGCTCCTGTCCCTCACTGGAGTCCTTCACAATGTCAAGAAGCCCCTCCAGGAGTCCAGCAGCTGCCATTAGAGATGCTGCCCCCAGCAAAGCATTCTCGCCACTTGCAACGGCTCTCCAGCTGCTCCCACTCAATTGCCACCCACATGGAGGAAAGGGTGGGTGGAACGGGCTGTGCCGGACACAGGTCCTATGCCCAGGAACCTGGTAAGGGACCCAGATCCCCGCTTTCTTCCTTTCTGTGGGGCCTTAAATCTGGGAGAGGTCAGCCATGGAGTGTGGACTTTGTTCTCCCAGTGATGTCTTCCCCCCCAGTGCTCGCCCAGCGGTGCTAGGTGCCCTGTCTATGTTTTACCCGCCATCGACGTGCGTGTATGCTAGCTCTGTCCACATGACAGCATACCGTGTGGCACACCCTACCTTTGGAGTTGTGGAGTGAACTCCTGGAACCATTTGCAGGGTGGGGCAGGCCATCATTGGGTGCCAGGGAGGGGTGGGGCTGGCATAGGGGGAATGCTGATTGGGTGCACACTTGGTTAGTAGCCTAAGCTGCTTGGGTTCTCGAGGGCATGGTCATAGCTGAATTGGGAGTTGCCATGACTGCCAATGGACTGCGCTGGCATTTTTACTGGTGCAATTTTGCACCTGTTCTGGGTGGATGTTCCAACGCTGAAAATGCTTTAGGAGCTGACTGGCTGGTGCAACACCCCCTGGCACACCCACATTTCCACTTGCTCAGGTGTTCGTGCCATCACTCCACTAGCGTGCATCCGCAGTGCAGCTGCCCCGGTGCAATTGTGCTGTGCAGTGCCATTCATGGGCTCCACCAGCGTAAACGCCCCATACACCAGTGTATATCCAAGTTACAGCAGTGTAGGGGTCAGTTGGCTCTCTATTCTGATTCCCACCCACTCAGGATTCCTCTATAAGTGTCACAAAGAAATCAATGGTCAGCTTAAATGAGTTAAAGCAAGAAACCCTTTTGCAAGAAAACTTATCCTAAAAGCAAACACTCTTGGCCTTTCCAATTCCAGCCACGTAAACAATGGTTAGTGTTTGTGACAACAGAGGACAAATATTACAGACTACTTGAAAGGATTCTTAAGACAATGTCTAACACATCAACAGGACCAATCTGGTCTCCTCCTTGAGTTGATTATAAGGGCAAAAACTCATCTCCTGGACATGAGACCCAACACATCTGTAAGAAGATATTCATTCATTACGTTTGAGTTAATCAGGCCCCAAACATAGACTAAGCAAACACACACTTGCCTTCTTTCATTGACTTCCCTTGACTCACATTTTAGATTGGAAGGTTCTCATGGCAGGGGTATAGGGAGCCAGTGGTTGTAGAGTGCTGGACTAAAATCTAGGAGACCATTCTGCCATGAAGATTGCTGGAGGACTTTGGGTCAATCACCTTCTATCAGCCCAACCTACCACACAGTCTTTTGGAGAAGGGAGAATAATGTACTAGTTAGGCAAACATGTCCTCTTCTACTGTGCAAAGTTCCATGCACCTTGAATAGTAATACTAAAGTGCCAAAGCCAGTGTTAAATGTAGTCCTGTGATACCAGATTTCTGTGCAGTTCAGGAGATGCAGGTCCAATATTACATCCTGGGAGCAACTTATGGTATTTTGAACAGAATAGAATGGCTCATGGTGAAGAGGTTAAAATCTTAATGTAACAGAATACCTGCTTGTTGCCAGAATTTAATGTGCTTCATTCCAACAGTCACCAGTTTATCAGCATGATGAGGATTGCATTTCACTACAAATATTTTGTCTTTGTGACCCCTGGAATAAATTAAAAAAATAAAGGAGGCATGAGTAGTCTATCCTTTGGCTGGAGATTTTGGAGCATTAGAATAATAGAATCAGAGAATCAGAGTTTGAAGGGGCCATACAGGTCATCTAGTCCAACCCCCTATTCAGTGCAGGATCAGCCTAGAGCATCCTTGACAAGTGTTTGTCCAGTTGCTGCTTAAAGACTGCCTGTGAGGGGGAGCTCACCACCACCTCCCTATTTACACATTGTAGAGCGTTTGTATGGCAGGAGACTGAGGAAGGCAGATTTCATGCAGAGAAGAGGGAAAGGGAGAAGGGATTAGTCAATCTCCTCCCGCCACTCTTACTTCCCCCCCCCACCCTCTGCTTCCTCATTCTCATCTCCCAGCCAGGCTCTGGTACTATAAATAAGCTCCACCAGAAGAGCAGATAAGGCATGCTGTTTCACAGAAGTAAGGATGGGTAGGGACTCCTCTTCCCACTCACCAGTTGTCTACTTTGAAATTGCTCCACCCTCATTTATACTTGCTCAGCATGCTCCACATTTGAACACATGGGGTATGATGTCATTAAGTTTAGTGGGACTAGAGGTTCTCAGTCTTTCTCAACTTGCCCCCCCGGCCTGTCTGAACTTGCACTATCTTCTGCCTCACCAACACAACATTAATAATCTGTTCTACTCTTGAACATGTGAACTTTCTGAAGTGCAGCTGTGTGCAGCCTACAGATGCTTGTGAGAGTTGGGGCAACCACCCAGCATTGCAATTAGAAGAGGACTGCAGAAGGAAATCACCCCAGGACCCAGACACAAGGATCTGTCATTAGGACAAAGCAGTAGCTTCTTTTGACTAAGATCCTTCCTGAGATCCAAATCAATCTGGAAAGATGGGAGGAACTAAGGATGTAGTCACCTCACAAATTTTCTGTGGTTTAGTGAGTCCGTGGAGGGATAAGGAAAGAGAGCTCTCTCTGCTCACTCCTGTAGTAAGGAGCTACAAAGAAAAGCTGTAGTTAAGAAAGAATTCATGTATGGAGGAGAGGCCATCTGCCTCTTGGCAGTTTCTGGGAAGAAGCACCTGTGTTGTTATTAACAGACATAAACCTGCTGAGTTCCATCACAAATTTGTTGAGGAACCTGGAAGATCTTCCTAAATTCTCACTGTAACAACTCCCATCTATGCACAGGACCAATTTATTGTCCATCCCCTATTCCATTCATTCATTTATTCATGACATCATGATCACTAGAGAAAACTCACATATCAACAACCAACAAATAATTTCTGACTAAACCACAAAATTAGAGAAATTTACTGGGAGTTGATTCTTTCAAGGACACTATTATATGAACACTGCAGCAATTGATTTTGGGTGTGGATTTGTCTTTCTGCACAAACAAGATTGATCGGTTTTTGACAGCCACAGCTGAGGATGGCTGGCACCTGCCGGGATATGGAGGAGCAGGGACATTGTCTGCAATGTGACATTACTTCCAGGGAAAACCAGAAGTGATGTCAGGTCCCTCAAGAAATGGTCAAAAACTCTATGGTAAAACAATAGAATTTCACTTCTGGGTTTCCCCTGGGATGACATCACATTGTGTGCAACATTGCCTTTCCCCCTCTCCTACCACCAGAAGAAATGGCAGCAGGAAGTGCAGTTTGCCAATGGGAGGTCTCCCACCATAGCAGGAGACCTGGCAGCTCCTAACCACTGCACTCTTTAGAAATTTCCCCATGTGTTTACTGAGTGCATGTAGCAAGGAGTTAGGGTTGCGAATTCTGGCTTGGGAAATTCCTGGAGATTTGTGGGGGGTGGCTGGGGAGGGCAGAATTTGGGGACGGAGCTCAGTGGGGATGCAATGCCATATACGTTGCCCTCCAAAACCATCACTTCCTCCATGGAAATGGATCTCTGTAATCTGGGGGTCAGTTCTAATTCTGGGAGAGCTTCAGGGCCCACATGGAGTTTGGCAACCCTAAGAGAAGTGGGGTTGTGTGCCTTATCGAAGGATAAATACTAGCCATCCTCCAATGCCTGCATGTTCAGCTGAATGTCAGTAGCAAGTCCCTACATGTAAATAAGTGTGTATGATAGGCTCCTTCATGTGATTGGAAATGCTGCAAAAAGTAGGGTCCCAATTACACAAAGGTGCCTACATATGTGTATGATGGCATATGTGTAGGCACTCACTGCAGATATTCAGATGAACATGCAGATATAAAAATCATGTTCAGTGAGCAGAATCCGGTTCCACTCCACATTCATTTAGTAAACATGTGGTTGAACTTCTGAATGTGGTATAGATTTCATTAAAAATCAATCTGTCTTAACATATATCATTTGTTTGATTGAATGTTTTGTTTATAATTATAGTAATGATGTATTTGAATTGATTTTTGGTGGGTTTTTCCTAATATTTTCCACCCTAAAGAGATCATTTGCCCCTTCCCGCCCTTTCTGGACTATCGCATCCTGTACCTGTGCATCGGACAAGCAAAACAGTTTCTGTATCTGGCCTAAATATTCGAGGTATGCTAATCAAAATTTGTTTGATTGAATGTTTTTGTTTATAATTATAGTAATGATGTCTTTGTTTGAATTGATATTTGGTGTTTTTTTCGTAATATTTTCCACCCTAAAGAGATCATTTGCCCCTTCCCGCCCTTTCTGGACTATCGCATCCTGTACCTGTGCATCGGACAAGCAAAACAGTTTCTGTATCTGGCCTAAATATTCGAGGTATGCTAATCAAGACCCTGCCACGGGTGCCTGATAGGCAATCAATTCCCCTTAATATGTGTGGCCCTAGCGAGGTAATGTAATTAAATTGTAATGTAATGTAATCAAATTGTACTGTGTAAACCGCTCAGAGCCCTTCGGGGGTTGAGCGGTCTAGAAATTGAAAGTTAAATAAGTTAAATTACCACTGGTTACTGTAGGCCAAGGTGTTAAGTACATATTAAATAAACTAGCCTGTGATAGCATACAGGTCCAGAAAGGGTTAAGGAGAAATTAATAAGGACTGAAAACCAACTGTATTTCAGCACATTCAAGACATAACACGGGAAAAGGTCAAAGTAATTAAAGAAAGCTACTGGGTAGATAAGGAAGAGGTTTTAAATATTTAAGCAGTCTCAGAAGGCAGATAGGTGATAAGTAATTGAACCCCATTAGAAGAATAATTAGAAGGACAAAAATTAAAACAATATTTCAAAGAACAGTTAAATCAACAGAAACTGGGTAGCTCTTGATTAATGCATGTTACCCTTGGCTAGGTCCTGGGATATACTATGCTTGGCTCTAAATCATTGCAATATAGACTTCTAGAGGAAGATTTGTGAGCAGTTACCAGAGTCCTAGCCATAAGGGAAGGAGAAACTTTGGTGGGGTCAGATTTTCTCAAGAATATTCCAGGCCCCTTCCCTGAATATTGAACTTTCATTTTAAAACAAACAAACAAGGACGGGATCTAAGCCCGTGTGTGTATGGCCACTTTTCCATAGGAGAATTGCCTACAGCCTGACCCCTCTTGGCATGCAATATGCCACAGTGTCTGGCCAGTCAGTCCTCTCTCTCAGCCCATGTGCTTAGTTCTGGAAGCTCAAGTAACTTATAGCTGGATGACAAAAAGGGCTTGCGGGAGCCAGCAAGGCCTGCTCCAGGTGCTCCCACTTGCAGATGTGATGTGGGCATCGAGGGACAGGGTACCATACCTATGGAACATGATGCCCTATGTGACTCCCCTGGCACCTTGACATCAAGGGAAGGCTCCTTTGTGCTTCTGCTTAAATTGGTTTGTTTGTCTTATCCTTGACTTCGGTCCTATGATGTGTTACTGCTCATACTGGTGCTTTAATCTTACTTTTAATAGAGCTGTTGCTTTGTTGCCATTTAAAATAATGTTAATTTAAAATAATGTTAATCTGCTATTTTATTATTTTGGACAACTTATTATTATTGATAATTTTGTTGTTAATTGTTAAGGTTTTGATTCTTAATTTATTTTAAAAATTTATATTCCACATTTCTACCTTTTTCAAAAAAATGGCTTAGACCAATAGAGAAACAAATTTTGCAGCAACGTAAAAAACTATACCTGAGTAAAAAGCATTTATGTGTAAAATATCATCAAGTAGCAGATGTGTTATGGCAACCGTGTAGGGTTTTCAATGCAAGAGACATTCAGAGATGGCTTGCCATTGCTTGCCTCTGCGTAGCAACTCTGGACTTC
Organism: Gekko japonicus; assembly: GCF_001447785.1. NCBI lineage: Eukaryota > Metazoa > Chordata > Lepidosauria > Squamata > Gekkonidae > Gekko > Gekko japonicus. Next base: position 53,977 of record NW_015162637.1, read on the forward strand.
ATCAGCAGTCTCCCATCCAAATCCTAATTAATAATTATCGTATGGCATTGTGTGTAGAAGAGCCAGGAGATTGTCTGGCAGCTGCAAGTTTTAGCTCTGAAAGAACTGTGGCTGACCCAAGGTCACTCAGCTGGCTTCATGTGGAGGAGGAGGGAATCGAACCTGGTTCTCCAGATTAGAGTCCACCACTCTTAACCACTACACCAAACTGGCTCATCCAAGTACTAACTGGGGCCGACCCTGCTCAGCTTCCTGTTACTAGGAAGCATACTCCCACATGGACAGATAAAGATGCCTTATACTGAATCAGACCATTGGTCCATCAAGGTGAGTATTGTCCATTCAGACTGGCAGCAGCTCTCCACATCACCTACGGCTTGGTCCTTTCAACTGGAGATGCCAGGGATTGAAACTGTGACCTTCTGCATGCAAAGCAGATGGTCCATCACTGAGCTACAGCCCTCCCCAGCACATTGTGATGGATGAAATTATTCAGACCCATGATTTGACTCAACAATACTACATGTTCTTTACAGTATTAAGAAGAGAACATTGTTTAATAGGTGAGCTGAGATCACTTATCTAAAAAAATCAGCTCCGGGTCAAGTTCATCCCCAGTATTTTAACTCGCCAGGCAATTATAAAGGCTTCTTAGGGAGAAAGCCTAAACAGGCCTACAAAGAAATAAGTCTCATTTTATTCAAGAGTACAAAGCAGCCCCGTAGCTAGGGAATTCTTTGGGAGGGGGCCTCGGGGGGGGGCACCAGCTAATTAAATGAAAGTACAGTGCAGGTGGTAAGTTGGAGCACTTTGGGGGCAGCCCAGGAGGGAGGGGGCCCAGAAGAAACACAAGGGGGCCAGACCCCGTGGGCCCCATGTTAGCTACGGGCCAGGTACAAAGCATAGCAGCCTTAGCTGGGTACCAAAGGGGAAAAAATCTCCAGAAAATATTGAATTGAATATAGGATAGGGAAGATGAGAGTGGGGGTGGGACAGGTGGCCTGGCAGAAACAGGAGAGGCTTGAAAATCTATTTATATCAAATGAACCCCACCCACCACCGAAGCTACACAACAGATGTACTCAGAGGGAATCTCCAGCACAGCAGGAAGGAAAATATCACCCATCTGATTAAAATGCTTTTAATTTTCAACCCTCCTGTTCCTGTTCCTTAGTTTAGAGGAACATGCTGGGGGCTCATGTGCTCTGCCTCCCATTGCATGCTTTCATTCCCTCCTGCTCTTCCCAAAAAGTGCAAACTTGTTTTGCTCCAGACCAACCCAGATTTCACTGCATCAACTTGAGCAATCTCCTAAATGTTTTAACACAATGTCTGTGTTTTAAAATCCTAGAACCTGAATCCTAAAATTTTAATCAGACAGTGTATATAAAAGGATACAATTTAGGATGTCAGAAATCATGTCAGCGTGAGGATATTCTTACCTGGTTGCTGCCATCTTCTCCCCTTTCTTCCAGTCCCATAGAACAAGGGTGTGATTATCATCTAACCCAATTGACGCCAAACATTTCCCGTCAGCTACATAAAAGCAAATAGCAACATGAAAAATTATACTTCTTGAATTAAAATGTGATAATGGCTTGCATGACACAGAACAAAGACTGCAAACTGGAAGGCAAGTCCTGCTAATCACCTAGCATAGTATAGGTAATCCACATTTACCCTCAGACAAACCTGATCCTCTCTTAACCACAGCATGCCCTGGTCTACCTACCAAAGGTTCACAAACTTTTTTTACAAAGGGGTGCATTTTTCACAAACAAGACAAATAGGTAATAGTATTACAGTACCATCTTAAGCAGAGTCACACTGTTCTAAAGCCATTGACGTCAAAGAGAAATACCCCTTTTTTCTAAAACAATTAGGAGACTTTTTAATTAGCCATTGTTAGGCACTTGTTTTATGTGTATTCAGATACATGGGCAAAGGAAATATTTTAGATCTTGATGAGCTGCCCATGTTGTATCACAAGAAAATTTGACACCACTTACTCCACAGGTGAACATCTTAGTGTGAGTAAGGCAGTTATCCTAGTTTCATGTATTTCAAAAATTTTAATCAGTTTTGTTTCTTTACAGACATATAAATAATTATTTCTCTTTTTTCTCTTCATTTCAGATCCATTCTGTCTATGGTCAGTTCTATGTATGTTTTTGTTAAAATAATGCTCAATTTGAATTATACCACTGAGGAAGGCCAGGTGCTGAAACACATTTGGTATTGGTTCTTGCATATGGAGACGACAATATGTACTTTTAAACCTGTATTTACGTAATTGGACATTTGTCTTTATAATAGGATTAGGTACCTACATGCTAAACCACAGGACTGTTGTTTTAAAATAATATTTTTGTGCTTCTGAATGTATTATTAAATTATATATGACAAGAAGGGGGACCCGTGATACTTGCGGGGGGGAAGGAGAAGGAAGCAGCCGCAGGTGAACCTTCTCCCCTGCCCCCCGTCCCCGGCACCCACAGCAAGACTCATGCCCCTCCAAGCCTTCTCCCTCCTCCCCCCCAGCACCTGCAGTGAGGCCTGAGCTCGGCCCGTCAAACTCCCCCCCCCACCGGCAGCGGCGAGCGCTGAGCAGCTTACAGCCGCCAGCCAGCCAAGCCTTCTCCCACCCCCTCTCCCTCCCTGGCAGTGGCGGTTGTACTTTGGGGGGGATTTAAATATTTAAATATCCCCCGCATATTTCCCCAAGTTTTCAGATTTTTCTGCACATCTGGGTATTGCCCCAAATGTGCAGGAAAATCTCCCTGCCCCCCAAGTGCCCCCGATGTGCGGATTTAGAAATCCGCATGGAGGGGGCATGTTGGGAATTAGATATATAGATGCTTTGTACATCTGCACTATGTGCATAGTTATATTTTACTTTCTTTTTCTTTGTCCCAATCTTTTTGGTTACCTTTCTCATGCAGGGTTGTGTTTTTCTTCCCTTTTTTTGGTTGTACCCTAAAGCCAGCAAGCCAGCAAACTAAAAACAAAGGCACCCTGTGGTTTTTACTTTCCTCTCGCTTTTAGATAGCTAGGCTTGCTAGCTGATGAGCTCTTGCCAGGGCCCCCCCCCCCAATGCTAGAGAGAGCTATGAGTGGTCAGGGAGCAAGAAGGGTAGACTGCTGCATGACTCTCTCCTCAAGCTGAGATCCACCCTGTCTCTCCCCCAAACAGAGTACACAGATAAATCCCTTATTTCCCATATCTGTTAAAATATGGATGAGAATTCTCTAGTAGTGAGTCAACAGCCCTCAAAATACTTCCGTAGGAGGCAAGGAGATCTTGGACAAGGCATTTCTGCATCACTTGAAATATACTGAGAAGTAAAGGCAACATCAAAAGGTTGGTATCATTTGGCAGAAGCAAAGGTATAGATGAGATTAAAAGAAGTCAGCCTTTAAGTTTACATGAAACGTTTTTTCCATCTCCTCAGGTTTAGTCCAAAAGACATCCAATTAGCCACCAGAGGGCATACATTAATGTTTTATCAACACAAGTCAACAGTAATATCATTCCAGGAGAGTAGTCCCTTGAGGCAAAAACAACCAAGTCTCCTGTGGTACTCAAGATTATGATACATTTATTGTGATGAAAGCTAGTAGATGCTAGGCAAACAGATACTTCAGTAAAATTAAAAATAAGGACCAACTGCCAGCAATTTGGAGCAGGTTTAATTCTTACAAAGCGACTGGCTAGAATACTGACTCTGTGCTCTGCATTCATATCTTCACAGAAAACAGAAATATACTTTTTCTTAATGATAATATCATGGTATGCACTTAACATCACAGAGAAATGGGAAGGAAACCCACACACATAAATGGAGAGAGATGGAGAGATGGGGGGGGGGGGGGGGGGAGAGGGAGAGA
>NW_015162638.1:0-2087 GCF_001447785.1 Gekko japonicus
TCCAGTAGCCCCTTAAAGTCTAACAAAATATAAGGCAGGGGAGGAGCTTTCGTGAGTCACTGCTCACTTCTACAGATACAGCTAGAATGGGAGTCCGCCTGTCCTATTTGTTGGAAAGTGGAGTGAATTCAGATGTGAAACTACATTAGCAGGCAAATGACTATAGCTGGTATGGTTGGATTTAGGTGAGATATGCAGAGGGGTAACAGGCGTGGAGAAATCAGCATTGGTAATGAGACAGGAAACCTAGGTCTCAATTAAGTCCAGGTGGATGCATTGTCTTGAGCTTCACTATCAGTTGCAATTCAGCAGTCTCTTAATTGTGCATCACATTCAGACCACAAATCTCTCTCTATCAACTGCCTCCTTAGGACTGCATAATCAGGCTACCGGCGGCATAAGACATTCAGAATCATCACCATTTCACACATACACAATTGCCTTAATGGTGGATGAATTGACTTAATCATGCATCATCTTGTGCAATGAATCTACCTTTTCTTTAGGACACTTCTTTGCAGCAGCCAACATTTGTTTGTTTTCTTTTACACCGAGAATTGGGGAAAAAAAATTATGGTCAGCATTTCAAGAGGTCCTGCAGTAATCTGGTTAATCAGGATTCGGTTGATTGGGTTGCTCCTGTGGCGACAGTGTGAAAGGGTTCTTGCATGCCACCAGCAGATCTCTACCCCCAAAAGTCCATAAAATGTATGTTTTTCCCCCATAGGGTCTGCTTAGTGTTGTGGTTAAGTGCACGGACTCTAATCTAGGAGAACCGGGTTTAATTCCCCACTCCTCCACTTGCACCTGGCTGGATGACCCTGGGCAAACTGTAGTTCTGATAAGAGCTGTTCTTGAAAAAGAGCCATTCCTGTCAAGAGCTCTCTCAGCCCCACCTACCCCACAAGGTGTCTGTTGTGGGAAGGGGGAGGGAAAGGAGTTTGTAAGCCACTCTGAGACTCCTTTGGGTAGTGAAGGGCGGGGTATAAATCCAATCTCCTCCTCCTCCTCCTCCTCCTCTTCCTCTTCTTCTTCTTCAATGAAAGACAAATAGTGTTGCATCTAGAAGGTGATTCTTGATCTTCTCAAGTTCAGAAAACCTGCTTTCCCCCCCTGAAGGCGGCTAAGGGCTACCTAGCTCATGTCGACTTACAGGAGAGTTCTTTGCAAGTTACTCTTGTTTCTTTTCCCCTCAAACCTGCACCAGAGGAGCAACGGAGCTTTCAGAAGAAGGAATGGGAGAATCACTGGACTGAAGGCTGGGATGAGACGCAGCATATTCCCTCCCCCCCCATCAACTGAACAAGTTGCTTGGAATGAAGACTGCATTCACACTGGGAAAATGGCCGCCGGCAGCCTCCTTGCTCAAGACATGGGCAGCTTGGCAGGCTTTCCCTGTTGTCGTAGGCTTGCATCTGTCTGCAGTGGGGAAAAGGGAGCTTTCAAAGGCCCAGTTGGCAGCTTTCTCTGTTCTCTTGGCTTCGGGCATTTTTTACCTGTATTCTGGTGTTCATGAAGTGATATTTTTTCTTTGGTTCCAACGTAAAACTAGTGCTGCGCTTTTTGTGGGGGAGGATGCGGTCGTTTGGTTTATAACAAACAGGTGTTCTCCTTATGATGCCGAATTAGCTGTCGTAGATTTTTCCGGGTTGTCTGGCCGGGGTCTTGGCATTGTAGGACCTGACGTTTCACCGGTAGCTGTGACGGGCAACACCAGAGGTAGAACACAGAAAGATGGAGTACTCCCAGTGTCAAGGTGAGAAGAAGAAAAAATGGTGGGCAGGTAATTTATCTCTACTCAGGAAGGTGGGGTAGGGCTGGGTCATTATCTTGTAGGAGTCCCCCAGGCTGTGAACATGCTAATGGAGTAGCTTTCCTGAGGAGGTTCTTTTGTATATGGATTGTTTCCTGAGGAGGTTCTTTTGCATATGGATTGGCTGCTGAAATTTGAATCTTATCTGGCGTGCTGTTGTCAGATGTAGCACTTGTTTGTGTTTCTTCAGGACAGGAAACCATGCCCTGTTTCTTTTTAAACTCTCTTCTTTCCTGTTGAAATTGTGTTTATGTTTATGAATGTCAATGGTTTC
>NW_015162638.1:2648-9670 GCF_001447785.1 Gekko japonicus
AAGGTATTATTATTATTATTATTATTATTATTATTATTATTATTATTATCATTATCATTATTGTTGTTGTTGTTGTTGTTGTTGTTGTTGTTGCCAGGTCCTCCCAGGCCACCAATGGGTAGGGGATCACAAGCTTTCTAGGTCCAGGTTGAGAAATGCCTGGAGACATGGGTGGAGCCTGGAGACAGAGAACTGGTTGGCCACTGTGTGAGACAGGATACTGGACTAGGAGGACCACTGGTCTGATCCAGCAGGGCTCTTCTTTATGTTCTTTGAAGTCCTTAGTCTCTGTGCCCTGTTGTTGGCTCTCCAGAGGAACTGATTGGCCACTGTGTGTGGCAGGAGACTGGACTAGGTGGACCCTCACTGGTCTGGTTAGCACTCTTCTTGAGTCTAGCAGACAATGCTCCCTCTAAACTGTGGTGTCTTGTGAGCAAAAATTCTACTTTGCAAGCTACTGGAATTAAAGTTATGAGCAAGCAATTTGGCCACCGCATAAATTAGTTTGCTCTGGAGCCATTCTTCCTGTGAATTATCTCACACTAACTCAGCTTAGAGGGGACACTGCCAGCAGGGATCTTCTTTATGTTCTTATGGAGGCCTCGGCCTCTATGCCCTGCTGTTGGCCCTCCAGAGGAACTGGTTGGCCACTGTGTGAGACAGGAGGCTGGACTAGATGAACCACTGGTCTGATCCAGCAGGACTCTTTTTATGTTCTTATGAATACCTTGGCCTCTATTCCCAGCTGTTGGTCCTCCAGAGGAACTGGTTGGCCACTGTGTGAGACAGGATGCTGGACGAGATGGACCACTTGTCTGATCCAGCAGGGCTCTTCTTTATGTTCTTACGTTCTTATAACCGTCATGGTGAGCAGGGTTTTGAACCCCAGGTTTCCAGACCTGTTATATCACACTGGCTCTCAGTTAGAGTAGCCAACCTCCAGGTGAGGCCTGGCTACACAGATCAGTTCCTCTGGAAAACAATGGCTGCTTTGGAGACTGGATTAGGGATGCCAGTCTCCAGGAGGGGCCTGGGGATCCCCCAGAATTACAGCTCATCTCCGGACTGCAGAGATCAACTCTCTTGGAGAAAATGATGCTTTGAAGGGTGGACTGTATGGCATTATACCCCACCGAGGCCCCTCCCATTCCCAAACTCCACCCTCCCCAGGCTCCACCCCCACATCTCCAGGATTGGTATTGTACCCCACTGAAGTCCCTGTCCACTCCAGTCTCCATCCATCTCCATGGGTTTCCCAACCTGGATTTGACAACAACCCTACCCCCCATGCCCCTCCCATGGCCAGGGGAGCCCAGACAACCCTAGACTGGACTCTATGGCATTGCGCTCCACTGATCCCTCTCCCCTCTCAAGACTGCACCCTCCAGATCTCCAGGGATTTCCCAACCCAGAGTTGGAAGCTCCAGCGCAGGGGGTGTCAAACTTGCGGCCCAGGGGCCAGATCAGGCCCACAGAGGGCTTCTATCAGGCCTGCAGTGGAACTGGCTGTCTTCTGCTTCTTCTTCCAGTTCTGCTGCTGCTGCGTCGTCGTAGGTTTGCAGCTTACGAATACACACCTGAACTGCGTACTCAGGATTGCAACAGCACAGACATTTTGATGCAATAAGTCAGAGCAAGAAGTATCAGTTATCAGACACCGTTAAAGAAACAAAGGCCCCAGTCACATGGAGCATTAGCCACACTAGAGAGACGAAAGATAGGCGGATTTTCCGGGTGCGATCTCACCGCCACATCTGGGAAGCGTAGAGCTCCCGTGACTCAACCAAGGCTTCCCGCCGAAGATGCTAGTTTCCAGAAACCGCGGGGCAAGGGCGGGCGTCTGATCGCGTTTCCGGTGGCATCTGGCACCTGCCCATGCCCCATTGCAAAAATGGTTTCCCCCCCCCGAAGTCTCCAGGGATGCGCACAAGCACCCAACGGGGCATGCGCATACTTCAGTTTTTAAAAAACAAAACACAACCCCGTTTGCCATACCGCACCGCTTCTTTGGTGTGTTGTGTGATCGGCACCTCCCCCCTAACCACGGGCCCTCGACGGGACCGCGAGGGGATGCCTGATCGCACAGTCGCGCGTTATTTCGCTATGGGGCAAACAGCCACGCCTCTCCCCCCCCGCGATATCTGGCCCGTGTGACCGGGGCCAAAATATTGCAAGAGTTTTGATATTTTAAGCAGGTTTTTATTTTAAGTTGAAAAAAAAACAACTTGGTTTTTGTGTCCTTCATAAAGTTTATATCTCCGCTACCTGACTGTCAGGCTCCTTAGTCAGTTCACACCTCACAGGGCTTCATAAGAAGATAACTATTAGTGGATTCAGTACTAAAGAACACGTGTACAGCTTGTGTCAGGAAGAGCCTTCAGTATAAGGGCCTCTGACTTATAGTAAAATCAAACATCCCCGCAGTGTATGCAAGCCAATGGTTATAGTTCGCGCACACGGGCAAAAGCAAGCGGGCAAGCGGGTAAAGCGCAAAAGCCGTTAACTTTCCCAGCCGAGTGAATTGCAGCTGGAGACAGCAAGGTCAAGCGTGAGATAGCGCACAGAAGCAGGGCAGGGAAAAGCTGAGAACAAGGAGGAGGGCACCCCTCCACATTCCAGTTCTATGACAGGGCTACCTGACACCTGGCATCACATTTTATGACACACATGGCCCGGCCCAACAAGGTCTCATTTATGTCAGATCCGGCCCTCAGAACAAATGAGTTCGACACCCCTGCTCTAGCGGTTTGCTCGGTTAGGCCTGGAAATCATCCGACCGCTGTAGCCTCGACTGACGCTTCCAGACAACTCCGCGGAGAGCACTCTGCAATTGTCTAATCTCCAGAAGAAGAGAGTGCATTTGCCAGACGGACTCGAGTCCCAGCCGGGCTTCATTTCTCATTTCGAAATTGAGCCGCAGTTCATCAGACAACCGCCCCCCCTCACACAAACACATTCCCCCCCTCCCAGATAAGTAGCAAAACATCCCTCGCACCCAACCGGCAAGACAAACGCCGCTAAAAAAAAAAGAGCATATTAGCTTTCCGCTCACACCGACCAAATTTATTTCTAACAAGGATGAGTTAGATGTGGGAGCAGAGGGGCAGCTGGTATCGATCGCGTTATTTATATGAAACATGGCCCTGCTGTTTACCGCCGTGCTCATTAAATAAATCAGTGATTAGCTAGTAAATCCCTCCACATCGCAACACGCCGCAGAGATGCCAGCTGAAACCAACCTCAGCAACTCCAGAGTGGAGGGGACTGGGGGGGGTTGGGGAACGGGGAGCAGCTGAAATGGCGTCAACCAAAGGAGGACCGACGCGCCTCTATATTATTTTCCACCCGTCGAAGCCGTGAGCTTGCAGTACATTCAAAGGAACATGAGAAGAGTCCTGCTGGATCACATAGGGATGCCAGCCTCCAGCTGGGGCCTGGGGACCCCCCGTAATTACAGCTCATCTCCAGACTACAGAGATCAGCTTCCTTGGAGGAAATGGATACTTTGGAGGGTGGGCTCTGTGGCATTGCACCCCACTGACCTCCCTCTCAACCTCAGGTTCCATTCACAAATCTCCAGGCATTTCCCAAGCAGGAGCTGGGAGCACAATGTCCAGGGGGGACCTGGCAAACTCTATCAGACCAGTGGTCCATCCAGCCCAGCATTCTGTCTCATGCAGTGGCCAATCAGTTCCTCTGGAAGTCCAACAACAGGGCAGAGAGGTCGAGGCCTTTCCTTGATAAGACGTCAGAAGACCCCTGTTGGATCAGACCAGTGGTCCATCTAGTCCAGCATCCTGTCTCACACAGAGGCCAACCGGTTTCCCTGAAGGGCCAACAAACAGGGCAAAGAGAAGGAGGAGGAGGAGGAGGAGGAGGTGGTGGTGGAGGAGGTTGGATTTATACCCCGCCCTTCACTACCCAAAGGAGTCTCAGATCGGCTTACAAACTCCTTTCCCTTCCCCTACCCACAACAGACACCCTGTGAGGTCAGTGGGGCTGAGAGAGCTCTGACAGAAACGGCTCTTTATCAAGAACACCTGTGCCAGAACTATGGCTTGCCCAAGGTGCATGTGGAGGAGTGGGGAATCAAACCCGGTTCTCCCAGAGTAGAGTCAGTGCTCCTAGCCTCTACACCAAACTGGCTCTCAGAAGACTGAGGATCATCAACGATAACATCTGTTTATCCCAGATTAGAGTCCGCGCACTTAACCACTACACCAAACTGGCCGAGGCGTTCAAAGAACATCAGAAGAGCCCTGCTGGGTCCATCTAGTCCAGCAGGGCTAGTCCACCAGTGGTCCATCTAGTCCAGCATCCTGCCTCACACAGTGGCCAACCAGTTTGAGAGCCAGCAACAGGGCATAGAGACTGTGGGCTCTCCATAAGAACCTCAGAAGAGCCCTGCTGGGTCAGACCAGTGGTTCATGTAGCCTAGCATCCTGTCTCAGACAGTGGCTAACCAGTTCCTTTGGAGGGTCAGCAATAGGGCACCTGATTAAGATGATGGGCAGGACGTTCAAGAAAGACAAAAGAAGCTGTGTCTTCATGGATTGCATTATTAACTTAGGGTTGCCAACTCCACATTGGGAAATACCTGGAGATTTGGGAGTGAAGCCAGGGAAGGCAGGATTTGGGGTGGGGAAGGATGTCAGCAGGGTATAATGTCCGCCCTCCAAAGCAGCCTCCCCCCCCCCAAGAACTGATCTCTGCAGTCTGAAGAACAATTGTAATTCTATGAGATCTCCAGGCCTCACCTGGAGGTTGGCAAGCCTATTTTAATTTTTGGAACTCACTTCCACATACTGTCCTGATGGCTACTGTCTTAGGTTTATTTATTTACGTGATGTTTGCCCCTAACTTTTACTTAAAATGTACTCAGATGGTTGATACCTATTACGTGTATATAGAGAGACACACACAAGGCATTACATTAAAACAAGAATAAAACTAAGTATAAAATCAACAACAAAACTATAACAAACAAATAAAAAAATAAAAAATACAGATGGAGTGGGCAGGGAGGGGGGAAGGAAATAAACTACAACTCCCATGATGCCACGCGAGAGCGTGTACACCTGAATTTGACCTGCTTCCGGGCAAGTTTAGCAGCCATCATCAGACAGCAGGTGATTTCTGCCCGAGTAAGGCACACTGAGATGCCCAAGAAGTAAATCTCAACACAAATGTATGTTTTCCTTTTAACAGCACACCTTTTCACCAGGATGCAGCCGGTTTTGGCACCTGAAGGTACCTGGTTGTGGATGCTCTTGAACTTTTTGAAGGCCGATGAACCTCCCATTGAACTTTGCTTTCTGTGATCACTACACATAAAGAGGACACGAGTAATTGTTGAGTAACTGTTGAGTAACTGTTGAGTAACTGTTGAGTAACTGTTGAGTAACTGTTGAGTAACTGTTGAGTAACTGTTGAGTAATTGTGCATCTTTAAGCAAAATATGTCCCAAGCCCCTGTTTTCGCCCGCCCACCCTGCCTGATGGGACTATTTCCTTTCCTCAGTCACTGCCACCACTCTCTGAATTTACACTGCCTTCCCAGAGGGACAGTGAGACCCCTCTGGCTGATTCACCAGTCTTGGGAAGTGGATACCTTAGTCTTTGAGCACCCCCTGGAGAGTTCGCAACCCCTCCGATTTGGGCCCGTTTGGCTTCCCCGGTCTTCCTTTGCCCCGGGTAACATGCTGAGCAGGGAGGACTATGTGATCAAAGCACTACCAGGCTTTACAGTTCAAAAAGAAGGTTAAAATAAACTATGTACAAGGTTAAGAAGCTAAAGGTTCCCTTGCTCGAAAACCAGTCGAGTCCGACTCCACGGCTGCGGTGCTCATCTCCGTTTCCAAGCCGAAGAGCCAGCGCTGTCCGAAGACTTCTCCGTGGTCACATAGCCGGCATGACTAAACACCAAGGGCATGACTAAACACCAAGTCGCACGGAATGCTGTTACCTTCCCACTGAAGTGGTCCCTATTTATCTACTTGCAATTTCTTGCTTTCGAACTGCTAGGTTGGCAGGAGCTGGAACTAGAGACGGGAGCTCACTCCGCCATGCGGCACACTCGGGTCTCGAACTGCTGAACTGCCGACCTTCCACAGCCTGCAGTTCAGCATCTTAACCACTTGAGGCACCGCAGCTCCATTGTACAAGGTTAGGCACAGACATAACACAAGGACTTCAGCACAACCAGGCAGAAAATAAACAGGATCATGCCGCCATTCCTCTGTCCCTACACACACCCCGATCCCTGATCTGGCTACCTCCGTGGTGGGTGGCTGCAGGACAGGACTTGCTCTCCCCCTCCTTATCGCTGACAGGAACCTCCAGCCCCTACCTCAGGACTGGTCACCAATACTGCTACCCTCCTGGCTCTCCACCAGGATTTGTGAGGTAGCAGGAGTCCCATCTAGGCGCAGCCCCTCGAAGCTGTAGTCCAAGGCTCGTAAGAAGGGTGAGACTAACCCCTCCCTGGATGGGCAGAAGCCTTTATCTGGCTGCTGGGTCCCTCCTTTCCCGCACTTTTTCTCCAGCACCTCCCCCCTCCAGAAAGACTACCAGATTGGCAGCCATGTTGAGGTAAACTGCGGCCTCTGCCTGGTGGCCATTTCGTTGCAGAGTCCACCTTCCAAAGCAGCACTTTTCTCCAGGTGAACCCACAGCAAGGGTTCTGATTGGCCACTGGGGATTTGATGTTGCTTTAAGAACATAAAAACCTAAGAGAAGCCAATTCACTGCCACAGGAAGTGGTGGCGGCTACAAGCATGGACGGCTTCAAAAGGGAATTAGATAAGCATCTGGAGCAGAGGTCCATCAGTGGCTATTAGCCACAAGGTATAGATAGGGGCTCTGGGGCAAGTGATGCTCTGTCTTCTTGGTGCTTGGGGGTGGGGGGGCAACAGTAGTGGGAGGGCTTCTAGTGTCCTGGCCCCACTGCTGGACCTCCTGAGGGCACCTGGTATTTCTGGCCACTGTGTGACACAGAGTGTTGGGCTGGCTGGGCCGTTGGTC
>NW_015162638.1:11152-27002 GCF_001447785.1 Gekko japonicus
AAGCCACTCTGAGACTCCAAATGAAGGGGAGGGTATAAATCCAATCTTTTCCTCCTCCTCCTTAGAGCCACTTTGGTGTGGTGGTTTGGCGTGGCAGACTTTAATCTGGGAGAACCGGGTTTGATTCCCCACTCCTCCACTTGCAGCTGCTGGTGTGACCTTGGGTCAGTCACAAGTTCTCTTAGAGCTGATCTTGAAAGAGCAGTCCTGGAAAGAGCTCTCTCAGTCCTACCTACCTCACAGGGTACAAATGTGTACAAATGCAAAGGTGCCCACAGGCTCAAAATGATTGGGGACCCCTGCTATATACTATCTTAGAACTGGTCTATCACACATATATTTATTTATTTATTTTTCACATTAATACCTCGCCCTCCCCAATGGGCTCTGAAACCAATTCACATTATTCTTAGACAGATTTTATTGCATCAGTGATATGCTTTGGGTTTGAAAGGAGATGACCAATTATTTCCTTTTAAGTCAATGACTCAGGAAATTAGCCAATTCAGTTTGCATACATTTGCATATTGCAAGACTCTGCATTCTCCGTTTGCGCGGAACGATTGTCCTCTGCAAGGAAGGCTTGGGAAAGGACAGAGCTGTAAAGGCCGATTGCTTATTTCACTCCTGGAATTCTTCGTTCTTTCCTTTTTTTTTGGTTCCAGCTGGTATCTCTGTTCCCTTTGCTACTATCGCCCCAGGCCTCCCTGCCAGGCAATGTATGAAGAACAAAATTATCTAAGAAAAGAGACAAGATGGAAGGGGAGGATCCTTTGCCATGTACGAAAGAGTAACCGAGGGGAAAAGATGGGAGGGAACGTTTTTGGTTTTCACTTGGCTGCTTCTCGGTTCCGTCCTGGCTGTTTTAGAATGTTTCGCACGCCGGAATAAACTCTCCACTGAGGCAGATTGGAATGCTACCATTAAAGTCGATGGGATATGACCGTTCACATCAGGCATTGGTCTTAATTCCTCCCCCCCACCCCGCGCCGCTCACAAAATATAAAACCCATTGTTCTGGCCCAGGATTTAAATACAGCGGCCCCGATCCAAACTGAGGCGTGCACATTAGCTGGAATGAAATACAAGTAGTTCCAGAACGGAAGCTTTATGCCCACCTCTGGTAGCCAAAACACTGAATTTTTTTTAGAATGTGAGAGGCTCAACATGGTGGTCTTCAAATCATAAGTGGAATATGTCGGAGTGAGACACTCAGCATGCCTGGACATTGGGGGGCGCTACATCACTCTAAGGGTGTATAGGTGTTATCTCCTTGAATGGGATGCCTCTCTTTGTCTTACACCTGGGAGCTCCCCTCTGACCCCTCCTCTCTCCCCCTCTGTCCTCTCCTGATCTTCCAGGGAGTCACATGGCTCTGCAGTTCTCTCCTATAGAGACAATGCCCTCATATTCCCATACACGTGATGCCAGAAAAGCTGGCCATTTGTTAGAGGGAAAGTATTTCAGGCTGCGATCAGACGCAGAATTAGCCGTGCCATAGGCGTGAATGCTAGGTGGATTTTTAAGGGCGCAATCACACAAGGACATCCGCCAAGCAGCCCGCAACCCGTTTTGCTCCTATGCAGAAGCAGGGTAAAAAGACACTAGGGAAAGGCCGGTAGCAAACATGTTGCCAGGGGCCAGGAACAGACTTTCCCCTGTGTGATCGCTCCAGCGCATTCCCATAGCGTTGGGATGGTCTGATCAGGCTATCCCGACTCCGTGCCATTCCTCCCCCCCATTTTGGTATGCGCATCATCGTACACTGCATAGGGAGCACTCAGTGCAGAGATGCGAATCATTGATCCCTTGTTGAAGCACTCCGGAAACACGTGGCAAAAAAACCCCAAACCCGATTCACCCGTGGTTGCGTCTGATCATACAGTGTCGGGCTGCCCCTGCAGCTCCCAGGGACTGTCTGATTGCGCAAATGCGGGTCAAATTCCTACGGAGCAAATAGCCTTGCTTCCCCCCCGCGTTATCTCTCGCGTGTGACCGCAACCATTGATTAGACTTCTCTGTCTCCTTTTGGCCGCAACCTGAATGTGCCCACCATTGATTCCTGTGTGGCTGCCAGGCAGCTGCCTCTCTGCACCCCCCACTGTCTGATTGGTCAGCTGCAGAGCTCAGTGTTCTGAGGTAAAAAAATAATAATGTAAGTTTACCTTGTATGTAGTATACTTCTTGGGAAATTTATTTCCTGCACTCAGTTATCACTCTTCTATGACTGAGCAGACTCTGCTATACTAACCAAATATCCTGATAGATCCAATTGAGGATGGAGTAAAGCTGGAGGAGGGACATTTCCACTTCTTCTCAAGACCCAGGTAGGTTGTGTGTCATTCAGTCCAATGCAGGAAAATCATAAATACCTCCCCCTAACCTTCCACTTCGGATCATACGCACTGCTTCATGTTTTTAGGGTTGTGGAAGAAGGGTGCTAAGCAGGGGTCATTTCCTGTGGGAGCGCACAGGAGCAGAGCTCCGGCAGTAAGGAGCTCAGGCGGTGGGCACATGCAACAAGCCCCGCCCCCTGCTCCCAGCAGCCCTCAGTTGGGCAAGAAGCATCCAGAAAAGTTTGAGAGCCCCCCCCCCCCCGGCCCACCTTCAGATACAAGCTCTCCCTCCTCTGTGAGGGCAGATCTGCATGTTCCCCACCCCCAATAGCTAGCAATCCAAAACAGTCCAGTGGAGCCTGAGCGGTGGGTGTTGCCTTTCTGACACACTTCCAGTGATGTCAGGGGGTGTGGCATATGCAAATAAGTTATGCTAACGAGTTATGCTAATGAGCTCCTGCATCTCTTTTTCTACAGAATTAGCCCTGGTGCTAAGAATTGCAGCTTGATATAATATTTCCTTCTGCATGCTTTAAGGAGGTTGTCGGAGATAAGGTTGCCAACTCCGGGTTGAGAAATTCATGCCGTAGTGGGGGTGGAACCCAGGGAGAGCGGAGTATGATGCCATGGTGTCCATCCTCCTCCAAAGCAGCAATTTTGTCAAGGAGACTGGTCTTTGACGTCTGAAGATCTGTTCTGCTACTGGGAGATACCCAGGCCCCACCTGGAGATTGGCAAATGGGGTAACCAATCTCAAAGCGAGGCCTGGAGTTCTCCTGGAATTACACCTGACCTCCAGGTTACAAAGATCAGTTCCCCTGGAGAAATGACCATGCCTGGCAACCGGTGGGAGAGCTTACTGAGGAAGAAGTCCTGCAGAAGTCAGTGCCGAGTAAATATCCATAGAGATGGGTTGTAAGAGAGTCAAGGCAGATCCAGGCATTTATCCGATGTTAGGTCTTGGAAACAGAGCCCACTGAAGAAGGACGGCTGTCCCACTAAGCCGAGTATCTCACGAATCAGGGAGAGATTTATCCTTGGCCTCTCTCTCAAAATGACGAGAGTAAACAATCACTTTTATAGAGATCAGATATGAAAGCTGAAAGAGATGGAAAGCCCAATTTAAGGGATTCGTTGACGCCGGTAATGGGGAAGGGGGAAGGAATGATTCTGCGAAATTGGATTTATACCCCACCCTTCACTCAGAGTCTCAGAGCAGTTTACAAACTCCTTTCCCTTCCCCTCCCCACAACAGGCACTCTGTGAGGTAGGTGGGGGGTTGAGAGAGCTCTGAAAGAAACTGCTCTTTCAAGGACAGCTCTGAGAGAACTATGACTTGCCCAAGGTCATCCAGCAGCAACGAGTGGAGGAGGGGGGAATCAAACGCAGTTCTCCCAGATTAGAGTCCACGCACTTAACCTGCTTGCTGTTGACCCTGACACTTGTCCATCTTGGGTGGCCCTCCATGGCATAGCCCGCAGCCTCATCGAACCACACAAGCCCCCTCGCCACATCAGGGCAGTGATTCATGAGGGAGTTGTGTTATCGATGCAACGAACATGAAATTAAGCAAACTCTGGAGCAAAACAGAAGACAGGAGAGCCTGGCGTGATGTGGTCCATGGGGTCGTGAAAAGTCAGACTCGACTGTGCGACTGACCAACAAAAGAGCGGAGAGCGTTTCTTGAGGAGCAACTCAACTGGGTTCATTTTTGAAGCGGACTAGAGAAGGTCTCTCCCGGTTACCGGCTCAAGACTCGCTTCTACGCCTTCACCATAATGAACAAGTTCTCCTTCAGCGGTGGTTGGCGTGCTCTTTCTATTAAACTGAACAACAGACACGGCTACACTGAAATCGATGTTGCAACAATGATGAATGCTTATTTAAGTATGGTCAGGTGGGAAATGCTCGCCTCGTCTAATGACTCATTAAAGGGAATCAGGTGCTTAGAATTCTAATGCTGGCTCAGACCGAGAACTTTCTTACATTTTGCAAGCACCACCTGGGGTGACAATGTCTGGAAGACGTGAGCAGGTGCAGCCTGAAATTGGTTTACGGCAACATCCGCAAGCCTTCTGCTATGTTTACCTTATATATCTGCCAGGTGTGTATGTGTGTGTGATTTCGTCTAGAAATGCACAATCTTGGAGACCCCAGAAATTCTGTTACGGTCTGTTGTATATCACTGGGATCCTTCAGTTAGCCTTAGGCAGGACTTCTTCGAGGAATTTGGTCGTCCCAGGCTAGCTATACCGAGAGCAAAGGGATTTACTTCCAAGTAAGTCATGACAGCCACATGACCATGGAAACGTCTTCGGACAGCGCTGGCTCTCCGGCTTGGAAATGGAGATGGGCACCGCATCCCCAGAGTAAGATCCGACTGGCTTTCGAGCAAGGGGAACCTTTACCTTTACTAAGTTGGTGTAGCCCTGTCCTGGATAGCCCAGGATAACCCAATCTCAGCAGATCCCAGAAGCTAAGCAGGGTCAGCCCTGGTTAATACTTGGGTGGGAGGCCACCTAGGAAAGAGAGGGCTGCTACTCAGGGGCAGGCAATGGCAAACCACCTCTGCTCATCTCTTGCACTGAAAACCATGTGAGTGGTCTCCATGAATCGCTTGCAACTCGATGGCACTTTCCCACCACCAAGCAGGTACACCGCCTGTTGCATCATGAGAACATAAGAACACAAGAGAAGCCATGTTGAATCAGACCGAGGACCCATTGTCAGGCTCACTATGCATTTTATAGTTTGACTGCCATATTTATTTATTTATTTAATTAATTACATTTGCATCCCGCCCTCCCCGCACGCGGGCTCAGGGCGGCTTACAGACATAGATGTAAGACAACATCACAATTACACAATTAGGGCACACAGTGCAATAAAATGCGGTTAAAACAATTTAAAACGATTAACTACAGTGGCCAACTCCCGAGGATCTATCGCGACTCGCATACACGCTCCCTGTTGTACATCACATTGAGTCAAAGAGGGGGAAGCTATGGCCCCGATGTTCAAATGACCAGTCAGCCTAACCCAGCGGTATTGCTTTACAGTCACCTGTTGTTGTTGGTGGTGGCGGCGGCTCCTATTCAAAAGCCTGGTGGAAGAGCTCCGTCTTACAGGCCCTGCAGAACTGTAACAGGTCCCGCAGGGCCCTGATCTCCTCCGGGAGCTCATTCCACCAGATAGGAGCCACCACCGAGAAAGAACTGGCCCTTGTGGCAGCCAGCCTGGCCTCTTTCGGGCCCGGGGTCACTAGGCGGTGTTGTGACCCCAACCTAGAGGAGGGAGGAGGGGGAGAGGGGTGTGAAAACCGAAGTGCTTTCACTTTCCTAACTGCTCTGATGTGCCAGACACTGAGTTGCAGAGACCTGTTGTCCTGCTTTATTTCTGTAGAGGGGTACGTGCTTAGTGTGTGTGGGGGGTGTAGTTGACTGTTATTTCTGGCAGGCAAATGCCATGAGGTGATTGGGTCCTGATCTTTAGTGCCTTTGATCGAACACAATATATCTGCAATCTTCATGCTTTCACCTTCAGTTCTAACAAAGCTAGTGCCCAGTATGGTATCTATCGATGTCTCAATAAACTAAACTTTCTTCAAAGTGAATGGTGTTGGGAACTGATTGAACCAGGATTCCAACACTCAGTGTCGTGCATTGGCCAAAACCCAGGTGCCATCAGGAGGTCCACCAGCTGTGCCTTGGGATCCAGCTAAGCCCCAGTGGTGCTAGCAGCATTGCAGGGGCTGGGCTCAGATCCGGCATGGGTCCTGGAAATGATGACGGAAGTAGCCCATCAGCTTCTCACAGACTGCCACCATCTGAAACCAAGCTGATCCCGGCATTTTTACCAACACCACTGGTGTCTGTCTTAGACTGGCTGCACATGGTGCAGATCTAGAAGCCGAGAACAGGTTAGGTTGCATGTGTAGCCTGCTCCCACACCACCAGCAGCTGGAAGGAAGCTGAGCCCGAGAACACTCCTCCATGTGCCTTCTCAAATGACTGGACAGGGAGCTTGCCTGGACTTCCAAGTTCTCATTGGACCTTGACAATGCTCAGGCTCACAACCTTCTGGAGATGATGGTGATGATGGCACAGCTCTTGGTTCCATTAATCTCAATAAGGTTATAAGGAAAAGCGAGTGGCTGTCATTTCCCCCTTGGGCACAGAACTCCCCCACCTCTCTAGCGTTTGAAGTTTAGGGAGTATATCTCTCTGCCAATGGTATGTGACATTTCAAGCATCTGATGCTGTATATATAGTCTGGCTCACAAAATAGTATGCCACAATAAGTTCATTATTCAAGACTTTATTGTTTTAGGAATTAAACAGTATTTGAAGATTTATCTGATGTAGATAATAAATTCCTAATGCAGACCTAGGGAATAAGTAGGGTGCTTCGAACTCACATAATCAGCTAAAAATCAAAGTAAAGGCATTGCGCTGAATCTACTGTAAGGAAAGGTCAGGCTTTGGTCAAGTTAAGCCAGTATACAGGAACTAATCCTGAGAGATGCTCTGCCATTTTTCCCTTAATTAAAGCTTTATGGCAATATCCATTTGGGTAGAGCTGAGTTATCTCAGCATTAAGTCTTGGATGAAATGAGGGAAGTGCAGTAGGAAAATGAAAACAACAGTAAAAATGAATTGAGTTCTTTCAGTCCTTGTTAAAGGTCAAAGCCTGATTCGTGCTTAGCAATAATGTTTGTGTTCGCATTTTACTGCTGGCCCTTCCTCATAATAAAAGGAATGCCTTTATGAATCATACCGTTATCCTAATCCACCAAGGAGATCTATGCGTAGCTGGATGCATCTTTCTGTTGCTGCCATGCACAAATAGAGTTAGATAAGGACCCAGGTGTTTCATTTAAAAGGGGGGGGAGAGAACTGATGGAACATTAAACATATTTATAGCAGCTTAGTTCTTTGTGGTAGGAGAAGGAGTTCTCCGCGGTTTGTGTCTCCTAACCCTTGTAAGCTCCTGGTTGTAGCCCATCCTTCAGAGACGATTTGCCTGCCTGGAAAGACGGCACTTCCTTGTCAGGGCAGGACTCCCCTGAGAGCTAGTGTGGGTTAGTGGTTAAGAGTGGTGGATTCTAATCTGGAGAACGGAGTTTGACTCCCCACTCCTCCACTTGAAGCCTGCTGGGTGACCTTGGGCCAGTCACAGTCCTCTCAGAACTCTCTCAGCCCTACCTACCTCACAAGGTGCTTGTTGTGGGGAGAAGAAGGGAAGGTGATTGTAAGCCACATTGAGACTCTGTAAAGATAAAAGTTCCCTTGCTCGAAAGCCAGTCGAATCCAACTCTAGGGTTGCGGTGCTCATCTCCGTTTCAAAGCCGAAGAGCCAGCGCTGTCCGAAGACGTTTCCGTGGTCATGTGGCCGGCATGACTAAACACCAAGGCGCACGGAACGCTGTTCCCTTCCCACCGAAGTGGTCCCTATTTATCTACTTGCAATTTCTTGCTTTCGAACTGCTAGGTTGGCAGGAGCTGGAACTAGAGACAGGAGCTCACCCTGTCTTGCGGCACCCGGGTCTTGAACCGCTGAACTACTGACCTTCCACAGCCTGCAGTTCAGCGTCTTAACCACTTGAGCCACCGCAGCTCATATATATATATAAAATAGACCAACGAATGCCTACCGTATGAAGAGCCTGCACAACTGAGCCCTTGAAAAATCCACATATTCCTAATAAAATATTTTTATTAACAAGCAATGCACTTAAAGTAGTTTATGGAGAAGATAAAAAGGGGATATGAAAAACCGGGCAAGCGGCACACATCCCACTAACATAAACAGGTGGTATTTTACATCCGGCTTGCGCTCATAAATAATTTTTTTCATGCGCTTAAAGGTAAGGCCAGCGCAAACGAGGAAGGAAGGCGGAGAGGCAAGTGGAAATAATTCTGCGGCGAACTGCCGGCTGATTTCTCCCATCAATGCTTTATGTGCCAAAGTTAAAAAAAAGAAAAAGAATTATGCATCATATTTGTTCATGACAGTTCGGCTGAACTTTGGACTGAACTTTCAGACACTCTTGAGAATGAATCTGGCCGTTCCTTATCACCATTTCCACAGATTCATATTCCACTTTTGCTTAGCAGATGATTTTTTCAGCTTGCTACGCATCACCGAAGGGCAGCGGATCTCGACCTAGCAACTGTTTCTCATCCCCACAACATACTTACCTTAATGGAAGCCCCATTTTAGTGCATTTTTATGCGTCAATGCACAGGGGACGGTTGAACGGCTAGCTCTGTGGCTGAGGGCCGAAGTGCGCATGGGTTGCAGAAAATTATAGAATCACTGGCTCTGTTCCAGATGTCTACATCAGCTCTGATGCATGGAGAGACCATAGCCTCAGAGGTAGAAGACATACTTTAACATGCACATGTGTTGCCAGTCCCCCTTGGCAACTAGTAGGGGAGTTGTGGGCATGGCCACGGGGTGGGGGAGGCAGAGATATGTGCAATGCTGGGTCATTATTGATTAAAAAATAGAAGTGACAAAGGGTAGGTCTAGGAACTGCTGGAGACTATGGTAAAACCACTGAGTTTCCAGCAATTCCCAGAGCTACCCTTTGCCACTTCTGGGAATGACTTATTAGAACATGAGGCTGCAGGGTTCCTTTTTAAAAACATTCCCCCTCAGCTGCATGGAGCTGCGCAACCAACAGAACTTGGCGGCGGGAGATCCTCCTCCTTCACCAGGAGGAGGAGATTAGATTTATACCCCACCTTTCACTCGGAGTCTCAGAGCAGCTTACAAACTCCTTTCCCTTCCTTTCCCCACAACAGACACCCTGTGAGGTAGGTGGGGGCTGAGAGAGCTCTGGCAGAAACTGCTCTTTCAAGGACAGCTCTGAGAGAACTATGGCTTGCCCAAGGTCATCCAGCAGCAACGAGTGGAGGAGGGGGGAATCAAATGCAGTTCTCCAAGATTAGAGTCCACTCACCTAACCACTACACCAAACTGGCTCTCCCGGGGCTTTGCAACTCTACATGCAGAAGAGTCCAGCTCTAGTCCCTGATATTTCAGTATTGTACCATGTAGGTTGCCCATCAGATTTCACTAATATTGGGCTTGATAGATCACTCGTTGATGTCCGCTGGCTCTGATGGATTGAAAAGGCTGTTCAACACATTAAAGGCGGATAGGTCTCTCATTGGTCATTAGCTACAATAGCTAAATGGGAACTCTGGGTTCAGAGGCAAAATACCTTTGATGGTCAGATGCTAGGCATTTAACTTCCATTCACTCGTGGAGGCGTGCCGCCATGAAGGTGCGACTTTGTCACTGAAGGGAAGGCATTGTTAAATGCCTTCCCTTCACTCCCAGAGTTGTGCCACGGTGGCAGCATGCCTCCCCGAGGGACGGGAGAAGGCATTCATCTTCCTTTCACTTGTGGAGGCGTGTTGTGGTAGTGGCGTGGCTCCATGAGGGAAAGGAAGAGGGAATATCCGTGCACCTTGGTGTTTAGTCATGCCAGCCACATGACCATGGAAATGTCTTCGGACAGCGCTGGCTCTTCGGCTTTGAAACGGAGATGAGCACCGCAACCCTAGAGTCGGATTTCACTGGCTTTCGAGCAAGGGAACCTTTACCTTTAATATTAGGAAATAATATTTTTCGGGTCCCATCCAAACCATTTTTCCCCCCGCACACCCCTAGATCCTGTAGATTCTGGCCATGCTGGTGGACCTCCTGATGGCACCTGGGATTTGACCACAGGGTGACTCAGAGTGTTGGATTGGATGGGCCACGGGACTGATCCAACATGTTCTCTTCTGTTTTTATGTTCTTATTCTTTAAACTCTAGCCACCCACAATCAAATAAGGAAAGGGGATATAAGCTTTGAATAAAGGATCAGCAGCATGTAAGGTATGCAGAGTTGGTGTAGTGGTTAAGCGCACAGACTCTAATCTGGGCGAACCGGGTTTGATTCCCTGCTTGCAGCTGCTGGATGACCTCGGGCAAGCCAAATTTCTGTCAGAGCTGTTCTTGAAAGAGCAGTTCTCAAAAGAGTTCTCTCAGCCTCACCTAACCTCACAGGGTGTCTGTTGTGGGGAGGGGAAGGGGAAGGAGATTGTAAGTCGCTCTGAGACTCCTTTGGGTAGTGAAGGGCAGGGTATAAATCCCAATCTCCTCCTTCTCTTCTTCTTCTCCTTCTTCTTCTCTTATTTGCAAACCTGTTAGACCAAGGTTGTACTTACATGTGAGGTAAATTGAGATCATGTCTTTTTGTATAAGAAAGCAATGGCAAACCACCTCTCCTTCTCACTTGCCTCAAAAGCCCTTTGCTGGGGTCACCCATAAGCCAGCTGTGACTTGAGAGCACTTTACACACACAACTGAATGCCTACCGTTCAGTCCCAGTTGCAGTCACTATTAGGGATTTTGTCCAAAGATGGTTAAGGGTATGGATGGCTCCAAGGGAAGACTTCTTAAAGAAACAATCCTGTTACTTAGAGAACCATTTCTAATTGAGCCAGTTTGTTGTAGTGGTTAAGTGCGCAGACTCTAATCTGGGAGAACCAGCTTTGATTCCCCGCTCCTCCACACGCAGCTGCTGGATGACCTTGGGCAAGCCATAGTTCTGTCAGAGCTGTTCTTGGAAAAGAGCAGTTTCTGTCAGAGCTCTCTCAGCCCCACCTACCTCACAGGGTGTCTGTTGTGGGGAAGGGAAGAAGAAGAAGAAGAAGAAGAAGAAGAAGAAGAAGAAGAAGAAGAAGAGGAAGAGGAAGAGGAAGAGGAAGAAGAAGAAGAAGAAGAAGAAGAAGAAGAAGAAGAAGAAGAAGAAATTGGATTCATACCCCGCCCTTCACTTGGAGTCTCACAGAGGCTTACAATCTCCTTTCCCTTCCCTTCCCCACAACATTTTCACCTCCAAAATACTATGTTGCTGAGATGCAGTTACCTCACCCTAACTGGGATAGCCCGAGTTAGCCTGAACTCATCAGATCTCAGAAGCAGTTTTGATGGGTCCTTTGGCCTAACTGTTTTCCACATTTCACTACAATAAAATACAAGAACTTCCTCCTCATTTGACTTCATTTTTGACATGGAATCTAATATGTACAACATTGTCACCTCATGTGACAGCTTCCTGAGAAGCATTAAAGGCCTGCAGTTCACTCATTCCATGAAGTTTCCCTGAAGTCCTCCATCCAGACAGCTATGTTGTCTGGGAGCAGCTAAGCAGTCTTGGTGGCTTGCTCTCCTTTCATAATTCCACCACTGCTTATGCTGTCTGGGTGCCCTAATGACTATCCCCCCCTTCCACCTAAGTGGTTGGAAATGCACCCGGTGCAATTTACACTTAAATAAACCTTACTCGGAAAAATTACGGTCACTGGCCATTTGTTTTTATCGCTCCCATCTCGCTTGACGTTAATAGGGGTGGTTTGTTTTGAGTCAGCGGCTTCCCTCCCCTCCCCTCTGCCACTCTCATTGGCTGTGAACTTCCTGCCTCTTCACCTTTTTCGAAGGACCCATCTTACGGCTTCACTGAAATTCTCGTATATAACCCTTCAAACAAGGGAGAAGGGAAGGTCGACTGGGGTAAGTGGGCCGTCAGGAGGTCCACCAGCGGGGCCAGAACTCCAGAAGCCCTCCCACTCTTGACCCCCGAGCAGTACTGCCCCAGACATAAGGACATAAAAGGAACCATGTTGGATCAGGCTAATGACACGTCCAGTCCAACACTGTTCCGCAGGGCCCGTAAGATGGCGTTCCGCAGTTCCGCAGGGCCTGTAAGACGGAGCTCTTCCGCCAGGCCTTTGAGTAGGAGCTGCCGCCCCACGATACCACCACCGTCACGGTACCTTAAAGGATGCACTGATGAGGCCCTGAGAAAGAATCTGGAATTGGATAGAAGACCTGATAAGCCGTCTCCGTGTGGGCATAACATCATAGGACACTTGGAACTGAGTTGATCCATCTTGTAGTCACGATATTAATACCTGACGGAGCACCGTTGTTTTTTTAATGATGTTGGATGTTTTTATTATGTATTATATGTTTTAATCATGGCATGGATGTACCTTGCCCTTGTGAGCCGCCCTGAGCCCATCGGGGAGGGCGGGATACAAATGTGAAAAATAAATAAATAAATAAACACTGTGTCACACAGGGGCCAAAACCCAGGTGCCTCCAGGAGGTCTACCAGCAGAGTCAGAACTCCAGAAGCCCCACCCCCCAAGCACCAAGACTACAGAGCATCACTGCCCCAGTCATGATGTTCCATCTGCACCTTGTGGCTAATAGCCACTGATGGACCTCTGTTCCATATGTTTATCCAATCCCCTCTTGAAGCTGTCTATGCTTGTAGCAGCCACCACTTCCACGGTGAATTACTCTTTGGGTGAAGAAGTACTTCCTTTTATCTGTTCTGAGCCTACTGCTCATTGGGGTCAGGGAGGAATTTTCCTCCAGGCCAGATTGGCTAGGAATCCTGGGGGTATCTTGCCTTCCTCTGGGCATAGAGCAGGGGTCATTGGTGGCGTGGGGTGGGGAAGGCAGTTGTGAATTTCCTGCCTTGTGCATGTCAGAGTTCCACAGCAATCAGTCTCAACAACGTTCCTTCAGAAGAATCCAGTTTATTGAGTAAAGGCAGGTCATCTGTGCACACATTCAGGCCGAGTTGAGACTGACAGTTTGAAGCGGGAGTGAGTCATGGCAAAAAAAGAGCCAGTACACTCTGTTCTGGGTTTTCCTGTTCACACTGCAGCGACTGATGCGGGAGGATATCAGGAGGAGGCGCAAGGGAGCGATCACACTGTTGGCCCGGAGGCACGGCTGTAAGGGGCGGCTTTCCTTTTGGCATTCACACTTTGTCGGTGCGGAATGGACGCGGGACAATCACGCTTTCCAGGGTTTGCTACCACTTTCACCAGGTATCTTTAAACTCGGGAGTGAAGCGTTCCAAGACGGGTTGAGTACAGGTGGGGAACGCCTGACAGATGTGCCTGTGTGAACGGCCCCTTTAATCTGGTTGTGGAACGTTTCTGAAACATGCCTGTATCGGGGCAAAGTGCCCGTCTGAACTCGGCCTCAGTGTTAGATCTAACTCTAAAAGCGGGAGGGGTGAAGATATACAGAATTCAAAGGGGGGTCCTCTGATGGAATTGAGCCAATCAGAGGATGAACTGCAGCGCACCTAAACCAACGGGTTCATCTTCCCATCGAAGCCAAAGGGAGCGGTGGCGCAGGTGATTAACACCTGCAAAGTGTAACCATCTCGAACTGCTGTCTGGCTGTTCGAATCCCACCGCGGTCAGGGTAAGCTCCCGACCTTAGTCCCAGCTTCAGCCAACCCAGCTGTTCGAAAGCCCTATATGGCGAGTAGATAAATGGGTACCTGGCCTTAGTCGGTCAGGGGGGTACCCTCCCCTGGAAGAAGCGGAAGAACTGTGGCTCCAGAGAGAAAATAGCGGCACCGGTAACAACAATGGCGGCCAAACAGCGGTAAAGGGATGCCCCCCCGGAACAACGACTGGTTGGAGGTCAGCAGCGGTGCGGTGTCATTGGAGAGATTGGAGCCGGAAGGACGTAATCCCCATCGCCTGCGTGCAGCAAGCCCGACGAGCCAGCAGGGGCCGCTGTGGAAGCCAGCTAACTGAAGTCCCCCCTCTAAGAAAGAACTGTGCAAAGAGGCATGTGACCTCCCGGGGGAAAAAAAAAAGACGGAAGGAGAATCAAGAACATCTGCAGAAAAAAGCCTTCGGAGGGTATCTGGTAGGGTTCCCATCCCGCTGAATTCGTGGCCATAGTTAGGATTCTAGAAAGTGTGTGCACACACGATACTCTGTAAGCCGCCCAGAGCCCTTCGGAGGTGGGTGGGGTAAAAATCCCATTAAAAAAAACCAAACAAACCAGGAACAAGGTACCAAGTTCACAAGCCTAGGCTAAGAGATAAGACACGGTGAAAGAAATGAAAGTTAATATTCCAGCGCATTAAGAAGTTCACCCAGCAGCCTCCTGCGTCCCCCACCTACAACGGCAGTGTAGCAGGGGGTTGGACTAAATGACCTCTGTGGTCCCTTCCAGCTCTATGTTTCTAAATCAATAAATAAGGAATGTCTCATCTGTGAAGAAGAAAAAGGCACCTGACTAGCGCGAGGACGCTAGGGGCAGTGGGGTCGAAGGTTGTGTTGCCTGCCAGGTAAACCCCTGTGGATTCTCTCAGCCAACCGCTCCCCTTGTCAACACATTAATCCTAAGGAGCCCCTTTTTGGTTGTTCAGCTCCACTTGAAATGCAGAGGGGGCTTCCACAAAGGGATCCCTCCGGGAGACAACGCCACAGACCGATTGATCTTTCTGTGAGCAAATGTTTGCTGATGAATACCCTTCCTCAATAGGCACCGCCAGCGAGCACCCCCTTCTAGCCCAATTCAACATTTTCCCTAAACACTTCTCAGTTTTAATTCAATCATTTCATCCCCATTACCCCCTCGGTGATGGCCCCCACCGCACCGAGCGCCTTTGTTCCCGCTCACGTCCCCTGAAAATCCTACAAATTGCCCGCATCATCAAGACCTCTCGCCTGGTTCTCGATCATGTTTAGCGCAAAACGTGGGGGGAAAAATTGCTGTTAACTAAGAGCAAAGGATCCAAGCAGTATTGTTTGTCAAGGCAGGGCAGGCGTAGGCCCTTTGATCCCTCTGTCATAAATCAAAAACTCTGGGTCTTTAATAATATTTTCTAGCTCTCCTCTGACCCCCGTTCAATTTGTCAGCATCTTTTTCTTTCCCCCCCTCCTGCGGGTTCCGAAGGGACAAGGCCTCACGGCGCTTTCTCAACAACCCGTTGGTATTTGACTTCCAGAAACTCGGCTATTAAATGTACGCATGGGAGCCATAATTGAATCCCCCAGGGCTGGCATGCGAATCGCGGAAACCGGCAAAATAATGACAGACTTTTGTACTTGCGTCCCGGAGGCAGAAAGAACTCTGACCGGCGGTTCCGTGCCGATTTGTAAATATAAGCGTTAATGGGGGGGGGGGAATGAATGTATTTGAGCTTGCCAGGGTGGAACTGAACGGGCACAAATGGAGGCCATTTTGTCTCTGAGGATGAGAGTGAGGCCATCTGTTGATTCATAAGGGTATCTGCGCTCAACTATTCGGCCAACTGATACAACTCTTTCTTACACCCAGAGTGATCCAAACAAATTCCAATTGGTTTCATTGGAAGAGTCCAACAGGGGAGGGGCCATGGCTCAGTGGTAGAGCCTCTGCTTGGCATGCAGAAGGTCCCAGGTTCGATCCCCAGTTTCTCCAATTAAAGGATCTGGCAGAAGGTGATATGAAAGACCTCAGCCTGAGACTCTGGAGAGCTGCTGCCAGTCCGAGTAGACGATACTGACTTTGATGGACCAAGAGTCAGATTGAGGTGACGAGAGAGGAGGTCCTAAAACTGATAGACAACTTAAAAACTGAAAAATCACCAGGCCCAGATGGCATACATCCGAGAGTTCTGAAAGAACTCAAATGTGAACTT
>NW_015162638.1:27136-34535 GCF_001447785.1 Gekko japonicus
AACTCATTAGCATAACATATTTGCATATGCCACACCCCCTGACATCACCGGAAGTGTGTCAGAAGGCAACACCCACTGCTCAGGCTCCACTGGACTGTTTTGGATTGCTAGCTGTTGGGGGGGGCGTGCAAATCTGTCCTCGCAGAGGAGGGAGAGCTTGTACCTGAATAAAACTTGGTCTTAAAGGTGCCACTGGACTGTTTTGGACTGGGAGGGGGGGCTCTGCAACATATCTGGCTGCTTCTTGCTCTGACTGAGGGCTGCTGGGAGCAGGGGGTGGGGCTTGTTGCATGTGCCCGCCCCATGGGCTCTTTACTGCCGGAGCTTCACTCCTGTGTGCTCCTGCAGGAAATGACCCCTGTTTCCTCATAGAAAAAATACAAAGGTCAATAAGATTTCACATAGTGGTCTGCTCCAGACTCTCAGTCTATATCCCTTTAACAGTCTTGTATTCTCAAAAGCAGTCTGCTCCAAATTCAATCTGTGTCTCGCCAACAGTTTTTCCGGATATCTAGGTGTGTCAGACCTCTGGTCTTTCCTCAGGAACAAATCCTATATAGGAATCTTGCATTCAATCTTGCATTCAAGCTGACACTTTCATTGATTTACTTTTCAGTTAATCTATGTGGGCAAGGTCTCCTCACTTATTTCCAAGCATGCGGATGTAGCTGCCAAAGTCAAATGGACCCAATGAAAGAGGTAACTTGAATGTAAGACTTCTATATATTTGTATTTTTTTTTCTTTTTCTATGAAATGACCCCTATGAAGGAATAAGTGAGAGACGCCAGCGATCCAGTAGAAACATAGCAGCATATTATGAGCCGGTATGTTAATTGAAATCAGCGTCCTATCTGAATTTAATATTCTTAAGACTTGTTGTCTAACTTTTATGAAACTCAGAGCTTTGGCACCACTATAATATCTCCTGAAGAAGATTCATTTTTTGAAACGTTGTTATGTAATCTGAAGACGACGTTGTGTATCATGTTATAGTGCTTTAGATTGCAATACATAAACAGCATTCTTTATAAGTCTTATGACTGTTTGATTGTGGGTCAGACTATCACGACTGTTGGCTTTATAGTTGTTCAACTGATTCTAATTACCAGACACTAAGTGATGTTATGGCTTTAATCTAATCTCTTTTGTTATTGTATTGTTCTGTGGGCATCTAGCGCACATCTGTATATTTTTTCAACCCTAACAACTATACCAGGAGCCCATGGAAGCCATAGCGCCTGCTAACATATTTTCTGGTACCCACAAAGTGGTTTTAGGAAGTGGGGGGGGGAGGTAGGGTTTTTCTCTAGTAAGGCTTCCGATTGACCACTGGAGATTTGATTGGTTGTGAAGAATTTTTTAAAGAAAATGTTGCTTTGGCAACAGTTGTCGCCACAGCCCAAGGATTGACACCATGCTACTCGAGTTAAACTGTGGCAATCATTCTGCGGTCGGCTCCACCTCCTGTGGAAGACATTTTGCGGCCGCCATTTTGTTGCTGCGCCCACCAATTCACCTCATTATTCCAAATGTACTCACAGGCTCAAAAAGGTTGCAAACACCTGGCTTGTTTGGTGTAGTGGTTAAGAGTGCGGACTCTAATCTGAGAGAACCGGGTTTGATTCCCCACTCCTCCGCATGCAGCTGCTGGGTAATCTTGGGTCGGTCACAAGTTCTCTCAGAGCTGTTTTGTCAAGAGTAGTTCTCTCAGAGCTCTCTGAGCCCCACCTACCTCACAGCGTGTCTGTTGTGGGGAGAGGAGCAGATTGTAAGCTGCTCTGAGACTCCGAGTGAAGGGTGGGGTATCAATCCAATCTCTGGAGAGGAGATGGCTGAGAGGTGTTAGGATAACCATCTTCAAGTACTTGAAGTGCTGTCATGTAGAGCATGGTGCTTAATTATTTCCTATTGCCTCAGAAGGTCGGACCCGAACCAACGGGTTGAAATTAAATCAGAAGAGTTTTTGGCTAAACATGAGGAAGAACTTCCTGACAGTTCGAGTGGTTCCTCATTAGAACAGGCTTCCTTGGGAGGTGGTGGGCTCTCCTTCTTTGGAGATTTTCCAACAGAGGATAGATGGCCATCTGACAGCAATGCTGATTCTGTGAACTTGGGTAGTGGTTAAGTGCATGGACTCTAATCTGGACGAACCGGGTTTGATTCCCCACTCCTCCACTTTCACCTGCTGGATGGCCTTAGGCAAGCCATAGTTCTGGCATAGCTGTTCTGGGAAGAGAGCAGTTTCTGTCAGAGCTCTCTCAGCCCCACCTACCTCATAGGGTGTCTATTGTGGGGAAGGGAAGGGAAAGGAGTTTGTAAACCACCCTGAGACTCCTTCGGGTAGTGAAGGGCGGGGTATAAATCCAATCTCTTCTTCTCTTCTTCTTCTAAGCCGCTCTGAGACTCCTCCGGGTAGTGAAGGGTGGGTATAAATACACTCCGTTCTTCTTCTTCCTTGGGAGGTGGTGGGCTCTCCTTCTTTGGAGGCTATTAAGTAGGGGCTAGATGGCCATTTGACATCCATGCCGATTCTGTGAACTTAAATCTAGGAGGCCCGAACCATGGGACCTAATGAGGACTTCACACAAACCAGTTGATCCGCAAATGTATCCACAGAGGGATTCGGCAACTGATGAAGTGACACTAGTCTGGAGCCAGTGCTGTTCCCAGACTCCTGCAAACTCCAGAGCATACCAGGTGGCTTACTCAAGCATTCAAGTAGTAACCAGGGCCAGCTCTACTTAGCTTCTGAGATCTGATGAGATATGACTCGTCTGAGCCGTCCAGGTCAGGACTACACAGACTTACTCAGAAGTAAATCCCTTTGCACCCAATCAGACTTACTACTGGAGAGTGTATGGCATGTAACAAGAGACCATGCCGAGCAGAATGAAGCTCACCGTACCCAGAATTATTGTGTTGGGACCAATGGTCCCTCTAAGCTGAGTTAGTGTGAGCTGGCTCACGGTTTTTTAGCCTCTGGCTCACACATTTTTTGTCTCACTTCAGGAAGGGGTGGTTCCAGAGCAAACTAATCTATGCAGCAGCCAAATCACTTGCTCAAAACTTTAATGCCAGTAGCTCATTCCTCCACTTGCAGCTGATGGATGACCTTGGGCAAACCATAGTTCTGATCAGAGCTGTTCTGTCAAGGACAGTTCTGGAAAGAGCTCCCTCAGCCTCACCTACTTCACAGGGTGTTTGTTGTGGGGAGGGGAAGGGGAAGGCATTTGTAAGCCGCTCTGAGACTCCGAGTGAAGGGTGGGGTATAAATCCTCCTCCTCCTCCTCCTCTTCTTCTTCTTCTTTTTCTCTGTCCTCCCCAAGGTTCCTACCCCCAGGGCTATTTTTGGGCAGGAACGTACAGGAACGGAGTTCCGGCTGGCTTCAGAGTTGGCCACGCCCACTACAGCCAAAATGTCTGCATGCGTGGCTACAGAGGGAAGGCCTGGAGACTGACCCCCCCCTGGTGACTCCAAGGCAGGCAGGCCAGGGAGGGCCCTGGAAGGCCTTCCCCGGCCTGTCCAAGGGCCGGCTTTCCCGGGCAAGCCAAGGGGAGGCTTGCCTGGGCTCCCCACAGCCACGGGGCGCCTGGGCAAGCCAAAGGAAGGCATGGGGTGTGGCCTAATATGCTAATGAACTGCACTGTCATGGGTGTAGCCTAATAAGCTAATGAGTTTCTGCTGTTGGGTGTGACCTATTACGCTAATGAGTTCCTGCTGGGCTTTTTCTACAAAAAAAGCCCTGCCTACCCCAATTTCCATAAGTTTCTCTACCTGGACCTATCCCCCCCCAATCCTCCATGGGTTGCCAGGGGGGACCTGGGAATCTACAGGGTTGCCAGCACCAGTCTGGGAGACACCTGAAGATTTGGGAATGGAGCCTGGGGAGGACAAGGACCTCTGCGGGTTCTCCCGGATTAGAGTCCACACACCTAACCACTGCACCAAACTGGCTCACGCACCAAACTGGCTCACGCACCAACTGGCTCACGCACCAAACTGGCTCACGCACCAAACTGGCTCACAGAGATTTCAGTGGGGTCCAATGCCATGCAGCCCCCCCTCCAAAGCATCCATTTTCTCCAGGGGACCTTAATCTGGAGATGAACTGTAATTCCAGGGGATCTCCAGGTCCCACCTGCAGGCTGGCATCTCTAGCTCGATGGCAAATTTTTTTTTTTTGCATCGGTAAAAGGCATTCAAGAGCAGACCTGATTGCCGCCATACGTATTTTCCCATCAAGTTTTAATTAAAAGTATGAATTCACCGCATGCATGTCAATGTTCTGGAGGCGACGGCATCTGTGACAAATTGCTCCAATCTCTAACCAGAGATTGGGGGGCTCAGAGCACAGGAAAAAAAGAGCTGAGAAAGGATCGGCGCCGCGGAAATGTATCAACAAAAGCCTGAGCCCGTGTCTCGCCAAGCTATGCACAATGACCATTGCCGGAATTTTCTAGCATTTGATGGGCAAATGTTTCCTGCTCACAATGTCCATTTCCCCATTAGCAGGCAAATGACAATAGCAGGGGAATGACAGTAGCTGATGTCATTCGGCACCTGAAACCGCTCCACTTTCCATATATATATATATGTAGGACAGATGGACTCACACTCTAGCTGTAGCTGAAGAAGTGAGTAGTGACTCATGGAAGCTCATCCCTCTGCCACAAATTTTGTCAGTCTTCATGGTGCTACTGGACTCTCGCTCTTTTCTACTGCTACAGCCAGACTAACAGGGCTACCCATCTTGAGTTATCTGGTAGTCCGTCACT
This sequence comes from Gekko japonicus, assembly GCF_001447785.1. Classification (NCBI taxonomy): domain Eukaryota; kingdom Metazoa; phylum Chordata; class Lepidosauria; order Squamata; family Gekkonidae; genus Gekko; species Gekko japonicus. Next base: position 31,914 of record NW_015162638.1, read on the forward strand.
GTCACATGCTCACAGAGCTTACTGGAATGCTTGGGTAAAGTAGGCCCTAGAAGGTCAGACCAGAACCAATGGGTTAAAATAATAATAAATCTTCTCCTCCTCCTTCCTCTTCTTCTCCTCCTCCTTCCAGTTTGGTATAGTGGTTAAGGGACTCTGGGGCAAGTGATGCTCTGTCATCTTGCTGCTTGGGGGGGGGTGTGTGTCAACAGTGGGAGGGCTTCCAGTGTCCTGGCCCCACTGGTGGACCTCCTGAGGGCACCTGGTATTTCTGGCCACTGTGTGATACAGAGTGTTGGACTGGATGGGCCTTTGGCCTGATCCAACATTGGCGTCTCTTATGGTCTTATGTTCTTAAGTGCGCGGACTCTAATCTGGGAGAACCGGGTTTGATTCCCCACTCCTCCACTTGCACCTGGCTGGATGACCTTGGGCAAGCCGTAGTTCTGACAAGAGCTGTCCTTGAAAAAGAGCAGTTTCTGTCAGAGCTCTCTCAGCCCCACCTACCTCACAGGGTGTCTGTGGTGGGGACGGGAAGGGAAAGGAGTTTGTAAGCTGCTCTGAGACACCTTTGGGTAGTGAAGGGCGGGGTATAAATCCAATCTCCTCCTCCTCTTCTCCTTCTCCTCCTCCTTCGTCTTCCTCCTCCTCATCTTCTTCTCCTTTTCCTCCTCCTCATCCTTCTCCTCCTCCTTCCTCCTCTTCCTCTTCCTCCTCCTCCTTCTTCTCTTCCTCTTCCTCTTCCTCCTCCTTGTTTTGGGGAGTGGAGGGACTTCAACAGGGTGTAATGGCACAGAATCCTCCAAAGCTGCCATTTCTTCCAGGAGAACTGATCTCTGCTGTCTGCCGATCAATTCTAACAGCAGAAGGTCTCCAGAGGCCACCTGGAGGCTGACATTATTATTTTCCAGCACCAAGACTGGGAAATTCCTAGAGATTTATGGGTGGAGCCTGAGGAGGGGGGGCGTCACTTGTTATTCCAGGAGATCTCCAGGCTCCAACTGGAGGCTGGCAACCATAAAACACTTATGTTGAGCACTGTGAATAAAGCATTGTTCACCAGCACTCAAATCGCCTCTGGGATTACAGAGTTAAGCAGTCTCATTAAACCAGGCTTGGAGATCCTTTTGAGGTGGTCCTCTAAAAGGCTTGACCAACAGGAAAAAGGCTCTCTTTTCTTTTAGGGCCGGCTCTCTCCCTTCCTCACCCTCTGCTTAAGGGAGAGAGCTTTCATTTCCTTTGAGCTCAGGGCTTTGTGCAGCCTTCAGAGCTAATTGCCGCAAAACCCCGTGGAGGGAGTGCATTGTAATTAATTATAGTTATTAGCATAATTAGCGCGGCTCCACAAAAGGCCTGGAAACTGCACGGGCTTTTAAATATATTTTGTGTATCGCTTGTTTGTGGCTAAATAAAAGGGGGAAGTAAAAGGAGGCTGTTTGTTCACGTTACGCAGGGCGAGAGGGGCGTCCGGGTGGCAAGACAGCTGTTCCGTGGCAGATGTGTGATCTTTTCCCATGCAGTGCCTGCCAAAGCTCCCCTCTGCGTTCTGTACGACTTCCCTTTGTTCCACGGAATCCTAGAACTGGAAGGGACTGCAAAGCCGGCCCGTTGAAGGCAGAGCATCTGCGCACCATGAGGTGTGACATGTACATTAATCAATGCGGGCAAAACGGATCACAGCACGGCCCCAAACGCGTCATAAGAAGCCTGCAGAGTAGATAGTTTTTAATTTCAAAGTTTTTAATTTCATAGAAGAAGAGAAGAATCTCCTGTGCCAGAACTATGGCTTGCCCAAGGTCACCCAGCAGCTGCAGGTGGAGGCATGGGGAATCAAACCTGGTTCTCCCAGATTCAGAGGAGGAAGAGAAGATTGGATTTATGCCCTGCCCTTGACTTAGTGTCTCAGAGCGGCTTACAAACTCCTTTCCCTTCCCCTCCCCACAACAGACACCCTGTGAGGGAGGCGGGGCTGAGAGAGCTCTTGACAGAAACTGCTCTTTTCCAAGAACAGCTGTGCCAGAACTATGGCTTGCCCAAGGTCATCCAGCAGCTGCAAGTGGAGGAGTGGGGAATCAAACCCGGTTCTCCCAGATTAGAGTCTGCGCACTACGCCACTTCACCAAACCACCACACCAAACCACTACACCAAAAAAGAGCATAGAATCAGTATGCGTAGGGGGGAAAGGAATATTATATAATGACCCCCCCCCCTCGGCGCGCACACACACACACATTAACACTGCATTTGTTTGCATTTATTTACATATCTCCCGTTTTTCTCCCTAGCTGAGACTCAATGCGGCCTAGAACATTCTCCTCCCCTCTTCCATTCTCTCACAACAATCCTGTGAGGTAGGCCAGGCTTAGAGTTTGCGATGAGAACAAGCCTCCCCCCAAAAAAACCCCTTCCATGGCCCAAGTCCTACTAGGGAAGGTTGAAGGAGCTGGGTATGTTTAGCCTGGAGAGGAGATGACTGAGAGGGGATATGATCACCATCTTCAAGTCCTTGAAGGGCTGTCATCTAGACGATGGTACAGAGTTGTTTTCTGTTGCCCCAGAAGGTCAGACCAGAACCACCGGATTGAAATGTAATCAAAAGAGTTTTCAGCTAAACATTAGGAGGA
>NW_015162638.1:34717-36630 GCF_001447785.1 Gekko japonicus
GGCAGATCATGAGAGGGGAGGGCAGGGAGGGTTGCCTCAGTGCTTAGTTCTTGTGGCCCTTTCTTACACCCCCAGGGAAATGCTGATCGCCACTTTGGGCTCAGGAAGCAATTTTTCTCCAGGTCAGTTTGGCCGCTTTAAGGGCTGTCAAATAGGGTTTCCAAGTCTTACCTTAGTTTTAACGGGGGAGTTCTGGCCCCCGTCCTGGAGTTCCTTGGTGTGCGCGCAAAGCGCCTGCGCCGCGATGACAGCACCCGGAAGTGATGTCATCACATCGGGCATGTTGGGGGCGGGACCACTATCATTCGAAGGAAAACCATAGAGTTTCCCCCAAATGATAGAGCGTCCCCCCGCAGCATGCCCAGCGTGATGTTGTCACCTCCGACTATCGTCATCACGCCAGGCACATTTCTACGATTCCGGGTTTGATTCCCCACTCCTCCACATGCAGCTGATGGTGTGACCTTGGGTCAGTTACAAGTTCTCTCAGAGGTGCTCTCTCAAGAGCAGTCCTCAAAAGAGCTCTCTCAGCCCCACCCACCTCACAGGGTGTCTGTTGCGGGGAGGGGAAGGGAAAGGAGATTGTAAGCCGCTCTGAGACTCCAAGTGAAGAGCGGGGTATAAATCCATTCTCCTCCTCCTCCTCCTCCTCCTCCTCCTCTTCTTCCTTTCCCTCTTCCTCTGGCTATGACTCTCAGGCTCTCCAGACTACAGAGATCAGTTCCCCTGGCAAAACTGGCTGCTTTGGAAAGTGGACTCTATGGTATGAAGTCCTCCCACACACACACACACAGACCATGCCTTGTCGAGGTTCCACACCCCAAATCTCCAGGAAATTTCCCAACCTGGAGCTGGCAACCCTAACTTCATCTTGTGCCTCTCGGCCCACCCAGGTCTAAAGTTCCTGTATGAGCAAGAAGAACAACAAAGTCAGCAAGGAGCCAGATTCGAGTCGAGTAGCACTTTAAAGACCAACTGAATCCAACCCTTGGTTCCCCAGATCTCCAGGAATATCCCACCACAGAAATGGCAGCCTTAGCAGCCTTAGCTGGCAAGTGGGGACAGGGCCTTTTTGGTGGTGGTGGCGCATCCTCTCTGAAACACCCTCCCCCTTTTAGGTGGAGGATTGCTAATTACCTGATTGGAGATATGGGGGGTGGAGCTTGGGGAAGGTGAGTTTTTGAGAGGGGAGGGATCTTTGCAGGGTATCATGCCCTAGAGTCCACCCTCCAAAGTAGCCATTTTCTCCAGGGGAACTGATCTCTGTCATTTGGAGATCAGTTGCAATTCTGGGGGATCTCCAGACCTCACCTGGAGGCTGGCAACCCTGTAATTAGACCCCAAGCTAAAACACATCTTTTTTATATATAGGCTTTTAATTAGGCATTTTATCTCGCCAGCTTTTCAAATGGCTTGCTTCTCTATTGTGGATAGTTGTTTATGCTGTTTATGTCCAACATCTTTTAATATATTGTTATGTGGATCTATCTATCTATCTGTCTGTCTGTCTGTCTGTCTGTCTGTCTGTCTGTCTGTCTACACCAGTTTCTGTCTGTCTGTCTACACCAGTTTGGTGTAGTGGTTAAGTGTGCAGACCAGGGCTCTAGTCGGGGGGGAGCTCTCAGGTACGGAGCTCCGGAAGAGAACCTCTAGGGGGCGGGGCGGTCACGTGGTGAAGCCCTGCCCCCTTCTTTACCCCGCCCTCTGCTTCGATCCTCATTCCGTTTGGGAATGAGGATGAAGCAGGAGGGTAAGTAGCCGGGCCTTCTGACACACTTCCGGTGATGTCAGGGGGTGTGGCCTTCTGTCACTTCCGGTGATGTCAGGGGGCGTGGCATATGCAAATAAGTTATGCTAATGAGTTATGCTAATGAGCTCCGGCAGCTCTTTTTCTACAACAAGACCCCTGAATA
>NW_015162638.1:37236-40954 GCF_001447785.1 Gekko japonicus
TGCGCTGAGAAGGGGGGGGGGTTGGGGGCAGGGAGGGACTTTAATGAGGCATAATGCCATAGAGTCCACCTTCCAAAGCAGCCATTTTTCCCCCCTAGGGGACCTGATCTCTGTCCCCTGGAGATCAGTTGTAATCCCAGGACATTTCCAGACACCACCTGGAAATGAAGAAGAAGTTGGCAAACCGAATCCAGGACCCGGATCCTCATGCAGCATTTGCTTCGGTGAGAAATTGTGGAACATTAATTGATCACCGAAGCTCTGTTTTTAGAGCACCTCACCTCTGTTCATCCCATTTTGGGGGTATTCACCCCCCCTAAAAAAAATTCTTCTCTCCTATCCATATGTTGACTTCTCAACGCCTTTTTGGGAACTTTCATCCTGACCAGACTAAATGCCCACTCCTTGGCAGTTATGAGGGGAAAGTGTCTACGTTTACAGTATCCAGAACAAATCTGCCCTGTTCCTTAAGGCCCCGGTCACACGGAGCATTTGCCCCGCTGAAGGCACGGGAGTCCCGCGGAGTATCCGGGCGCGATCATACGGGAACATCTGGGAGGCGTAGCACTCCCGTGGCGAACCTGTGGCAAGCCGCCAAAGCTGCGCAGTAAAGAACCACCTCACCAAATGTAGTGGCAAACGCTTTGCCACGGGCCGCCTATGGAAGCCTCCCGTGTGATCACGCCAGCGCGCAGCTTTCCCCCGGCTGTCCATGTTGCTGCGCAGGTGCTGACAGATGGTACCGCACTGTGCCACCGTAACATCTGATCACGTTGTGGCACGTCTAATTGTGCCGGCGCAAAAAGACACGCCTCCCCCCGGCGTTATCTGGCCTGTGTGACCGGGGCCTAAGTAAGATTGACACGGTTATGCATATTCTTTTGAAGCGTCCTTTGTGTGCTAAACACAGGAGGCATTACAGGCCCGTAGCTACCATGGGGCCCACAGGGCCTGGCCCTCTAGTGGTTTTTATGGGCCCCTCCCCGAACCATGGCTCCCTGTCATGATCTGGGCTGTGCCACCAGAGGCCTACTAGGCCCAGGGAGCCTGGCTAGCAGTAGATGAGGCTGGGCCTACAACTCCCAGAAGCCCCTGAGAGGTTTTGGAGCCAAAATTGACCAATAGGGAAGAAGAGGGCTGGGGAACAAAAGGGCTGGTGCCAGAGCAGAAGCTGTTCTTCTTCCAGAGGGCAGAGCCGGAAGGAAGGCTGCTGCAGGAAGAAACCCTCATCCTGAGGGAAGGGTGAGTAGTCTAGTGTCACTTGGAATAGTGAGCTAGGGACCCCTGTTGACAGGGAGGATGAGGGCAGCACAAGCAGTAGCAGCAGCAGCAGCAGTGAGGCTGGGCTTAAGAGAACAGCCCGGGCAGGCAGCAAGCATAAATGGTACAAGGAGAAGCCTCCATCTCAGGCTTCCACTAGAACGTGCTGTGCCGCCCGCCAGCAGCAGGGATGCTCAGTCAGGCCCTTGCCAAGGGGGAGTGGAGGGAAGCTACAGCCCCCCTTGCCCTGGAGCCTGGGGGGTACAGGGCTGCCTTGGGAGTTCTGCGAGGAGCAGAAAGCAGGAATAAAAATGGCTCCAAGCTATTTAAACTCCTGATTTCTGCTCTTCACAAAGAATAGCTGAGCAGTGGGGAGCAGAAAGCAGGGGTTTCAATGGCTCCAAGAGGTTTAAACCCCTGCTTTCTGCTCCCCACCATTTTTCACGGGGAGACCTCTGCTTTCTGCAGAGTGATAGGGAGAAGAAAACCGAGGTTTCAATGGCTCCAAACAATTTAACCTCTGCTTTCTGCTCCCTATCACTTTTCACAGGGAAAATCCCTGCTTTTTGCTCCCCACAAAAAGTGGCAGGGACGGAAAGCAGGGTCATGAAACCCTGTGAACCAGTTTAGTTACGGAACCAACCTCCTGGTTTGTATCAGTTCATAGTTTGATTCGTGGTTCAGCCATGAACCACAGATCGAAATGAACTACAAAAATGTGGTTCGTGCCCATCCCATTCACCAGTGAGCTAGAAAAATACATAAAATTGTCTTGTAGTGAATCAGGCTGAATTAGGTCTGAATTAGGCCACCTCTGGATGGGTCACTATACCAAGTAAAGTTGGACTTGTAGGTCATCATACTAAAAAGGTCAGAGGTATGGCTGCTTTATGTAACCTACTGCCTGATTGTTATTTTTTTTTTCAAACTGGAGAACCTAGGGCCTTATGCATGGCAAGCAGGTATTTTACCATTGAGCAACACCCACTCTGTGGACAAATACAAGCAGTCAAACTTCTTATAAAAATTGAAAGTTGTGCACCAAATGCATTATACGAAAAAGAACCGAAACTCTGCTTCATATCTAGTCCCTCCCCTGACACTTAAGTGACATTAATCATGGAGGACAAGTCTATCAATGGCTACTAGCCATGGTGACTAAGGGGAAACTCCACATTCAGAAGCACTGAACCTCTCAGCTCCAGGTTGGGAAATTCCTGGAAATTTTGTAGTGGAGTCTATGGAAGCCAGAGTTTGGGGAGGGGAGAGGCCTCAGCTGAATAGAATGCCATAGAGTCCACCCTCCAAAACAGTTATTTTCTCCAGGGGGAGACCCAGGTTCTTGCTGTGGAAGCTGAGTGGGTGATTTTGGACCAGTCACAGACTTTTGGCCTAACCTACCTCACAGGGTTGTTGTGCAGATCAAAAGGGGGAGAGAAGAAGACAGAATGAGGGAAGAGTTGAGTAGAAGATGATTACAGTTAAAGAAAATGTTACCTATGAAGTCGAATACAAGAATAAGGTAGTTAAAGAAACTGTTACCTAAAGTTTTGTTTTAGAGGAAGGAATAGAAAAGAAAAAGAGATTTGGTGGGGGTGGGATCACTGCGGGAAGCCTGAAGAAAGGGGAGGGAGGGTGAAAAGGAAAAGGGGTATATTGTGAATGATGGAATGCTATAATATTGGACATGTTGTTATATCCTGATAATAACATGTTTTTTTTTTTAAAGGGGGGGGGAGCGAAGAATGATGTAAGCTGCTTTGGTCCCCACTGCAGAGAAAGAATGTACTGCTCCTCCTGGAGAACCATTGTTGCCAATCTCAAGGTGAGGGCTGGAGATCACTCAAAATTACAACTGCTCTCCAGGTGGCAGAGGTCAGTTCCCCTGGAGAAAATGGTAGGCTCTGGGTCATTATGCCCTGCTGAGGTGTCCCCCCACGACAGCCAGTGTGACATACAAGCACTTCAGAGCTTGGTCTGCCAGACCCAGGTTCTTACTGTGGAAGATGATTGGGTTATTTCAGACCATTCACAGACTCTCAGCCTAACCTACCTCACAGGATGGGGAGGGTCTTCAATGGGATATGATGCCATGGAGTCTGCCTTCCAAAGTAGCCATCCCCCCCCCCCCGGGGACCTGATGCTGGAGCAAAATCTTACAGGATGCCAGGCCAGCTGGCTTTATTGCGGGAACACCTGATAGGTGGTAGGCTGAAGGCCATGACAGCTACACCTCTCCTTCTTTGGAGGTCTTCAGACAGAGGATGGATGGCCATCTGACAGCAATGCAGATTCTGTGAACTGAGGCCGATCGTGAGAGGGAGGGCAGGAACGGTTGCCTCAGTGCTGAGTTCTTGTGGCCCTTGTTTACATGCCTAGGGAAATGCTGATTGCCACTTTGGGGTCAGGAAGCAATCCTGGAGGTTTTTTTGTCATCTTCTAGGCATGGAACAGCAGT
>NW_015162638.1:43156-43319 GCF_001447785.1 Gekko japonicus
GGGTGCAGAGGGCGTGTTCCCTCGGTCACGGATGACATATTTAAGTTTGGCTTTCTTGCAATACCTTAGGTCTGGGCAACTCTGTCTTGATCCAGACACTCAGGTCCAGCAGAACTCAAGAGGGGGCTGAAGCTCAGTGGACAAGCCTCTCCTCGGGATGCAG
>NW_015162638.1:43435-43587 GCF_001447785.1 Gekko japonicus
CCTGAAATATTATCTTAAAGAACACCAACCTATAACCATTATGGAAATCAGGGGTCATTTCCTGCAGGAGCGCACAGGAGCAGAGCTCCGGCAGTAAAGAGCCCAGGGCGTGGGCACATGCAACAAGCCCCATCCCCTGCTCCCAGCAGCCC
>NW_015162638.1:43746-44824 GCF_001447785.1 Gekko japonicus
TCTAAGACCAAGTTTTATTCAGGTACAAGCTCTCCCTCCTCTGTGAGGACAGATCTGCACCCCCCCCCAATAGCTAGCAATCCAAAACAGTCCAGTGGAGCCTGAGCGGTGGGTGTTGCCTTCTGACACACTCCCGGTGATGTCAGGGGGCGTGGTATATGCAAACAAGTTATACTAATGAGTTATGCTAATGAGCTCCTGCACCTCTTCTTCTACAAAATGACCCCTGGACTGACTCTCTAGGCGCCAGTTCTGATATTATACATAGTTCAAACACACACATACCACGTCCAGTCCAATCAGGCCAGCCCACCAAAATCTACTGTGCACCATTAGCCCTCCCCAGCACCTGCAAGCTTAGTATCTAGCTGTGTCTGGTGTCCAAGGTCCTCTAGGACAATGGATCTCTGTCACCTGGAGATCCATTGTAATCTCAGGGCATCCCCAGCTACCAACTGGAGGTTGGCAACCCTAACACCCAGAAGTGGTGAAATAAACCGCTGCAGGGGTTGGAACGGCCAACAAATATTGTCGTACAGAACGCCATTTCTACTCAGGCTCACACCAGGAGAGACGCTCCTTCGAAACTGGTGTTGGGTATATAAGGCCCCTGCCATGCAGCAGGGAAAACACTGGCCAAAGTGCGGCTTTTAAAAGCCGCACCAAAAAAGAGACGCCATGGCGGGATCCCACGATCCACCGCGATCCCCTGAGCTGCGGCGCCATTGCTCCCCGGCACGATCAGATGCCGGGGAGGAAGAGACAATTGGGAGGGGGAGGCTGTGCAGTACGCCCGGGGGGCAGGGATGCGCCGACGGAAAGATGCGCCGGCGATCCCATGGTCGGCAGTGATACAGCCTTTGGGAAAGAACCACCTAGGTAGGTGGTTCTTTTTTGCTGCGGGGTTTGGCCGGGAGGGGCGGATTGGGAACGGGCTGGGAATGGGTGCAGCACGATTCCCAGATGTTGCTGTGGGATCGCGCCCGTTTGCTGCGGCCCCGATCCGTCCCTTTCCCGACCCAGAACCTCTCGTGTGAACAGGGCCTGAGCAAGCTTGCAACCCTTTGGCTTGGGGGGA
>NW_015162638.1:46195-50421 GCF_001447785.1 Gekko japonicus
CACAAGATACGTGCGGCTTGGATTCGGCTGTTTGCTTAGTCCGAGACTTAATAGAGTGCGGCGGGCTTAGCGGATGCAATTATAAGCATGTTGTGCAGACAGGTACATCATCCTGGCCTGCCAGCACCAAGACAGTCTCTGCGTGCTCAGCAGAGTGTTTTGAAGATTAGAGGATGCAGAGTGTCAGCGAAGATAAATCAAAAGGTTACCGTCTTGAGCTAATACATCACAGTTTTCTAGCCTCCGGCTCACACCTTTTTGTCTCAGCTCAGGAAGGGAGGGCTCCAGAGCAAACTCATTGATGCAGCAGCCAAATGGCTCACTCGCAACTTTCATGCCAGTAGCGCACAAAGCAGAATTTTTGCTCACAAGACTCTACAGCTTAGAGGGAGCACTGCTCTGGGGTATTATAATATCCCAAAGACCATCAGCCGCTTTTGCCCGGGAAGAGCAGGATACCCTCCAACATGCATCCCATAACTCAGCCGGCAGGAGGTGACTAGGTTAAGAGGGGAGGTCTAATAGCAGGCAGTAAAAAAAAAGTCAAGGGGGAAAAGTTGAGAAAGTTCGCTGCGGGCATCTTGCTGGCTTTCTCCATACCGGAATGACTTTCCTTCAACCGCTTTTGGTGGGTAGCTTCCCCGCGCACAGGCAACATTATGAGCAAAATGTATGTGCCAAATTATTCAGAGTAACCGGTCTTCCCGGAAAGGGGTATAAATCACTTCCACGACATCCAGGCAACATCAAGGACTCCGCTCCACAAGATCAGCTCAAAGTCTGCCAGGTGCTGGCCCGAAGGGGTCTTTCCTGAGCAAGCCTATCGGGCTGAACAGGAATTTGACAGCTGTGGACTTGGGTAAAACTCAGTTTTTCTCCCCTCAATCAGACTTTTGGGGGCATTATCTCCACTAGGGACATGCCCTTGAGCAGCTCCGTAGAGTAATTTAAAAAAGTGTTTGTTTTGAAATTACTCCGACACAGAGAAATCGACGAATCCAAAGCACGATTTTGGAGTGAACAGATTAACCGAGTTGTGGATCGGATCCTTGGAATATATGCATTTCCATCTTAAACATCACCTCCCCGGGATAATCACCCATCTGTCACATCCTTTACACTGCAGGCATTTCCCACCCACCCCCAGCCCTCCCCCACAAAAAAACTTACCACTTTTCCCCACGCCTCCTGATCCCAACATGACCACTTTATACTCCCTGGAGCCTCCTGGAGAACCAGTGGAGGAGCCAGGGTTTTCAGGTTCAAGCTCCATCTTCTTCTCGGGAGGAGGGGGACCAGACCGGCAGGTGTTTGCTTTCTCCACAACTCTGAAAGCTACCGGGGGAGGTCTCGAAACAGAGTAGCTTACGATTTAGCTGCTTCGTTCACTTTGCCGTGGAGCTGGCGTTAGCCGCCGAAGGTCTCATAGCAACCACTAGATGAGCTTCCAATAAAAACGCAGCTCCTTACTCCCCCCCCCCTCCTCTGTATCATTCTTTTTCACCTTCCTCGTTGTTAGCCGCCGAAGGTCTCATAGCAACCACTAGATGAGCTTCCAATAAAAACGCAGCTCCTTACTCCCCCCCCCTCCTCTGTATCATTCTTTTTCACCGTCCTCGTTGTGGACACGCGGAGCTCTGTATCATTCACAGACCAAACACCTTTCAGGGGGTTTCGACAGCTTGTGTCTACTTTTGGTTATCCCAGAAGAAGAAAATGCCCTGAAAACACGGGCTCTCTCTGCTGTTTTCACAGTCAAAGAGTTAATGTAGAGAGAGGAAGGCAAGAAAAAGAGCTCTGGGATGATCAGAGAATCTTGTTTTGCCTCTGTTTTAGGAGATCCAGCGACTCTCCTAAACATCTCCCATGTTCTAAGATATGAAAGAATCAATGTAAGTAACACAGCGATGAGAAAATTCAGCAAAGGTCTTTTGCAGAAGGAAACAGCACATTAACCCTATCGAATATTCTGGGATTCGGTCACCCGGGCCAGGTCTGTAAGAGGACAGAGGAAGTGAGTAGAATGCCTATTCTGGGGGCCAATCATAGAGTTTCCAACAGGCCTGGAGAAAAAATAATAATGTCCCGTCCTTTTTATAGAGTCTTCGTGTTTAATTCCGTAGCCATCAGTGTAGCTTGCCTTTATTGCACCAGCGAATAAGCCATAGCGATGACAATTCAATCAACATAAAATGTTCCCTTGCTCGAAAGCCAGTCGAGTCTGACTCTAGGGTTGCAGTGCTCATCTCCGTTTCCAAGCCGAAGAGCCAGCGCTGTCCGAAGACATTTCCATGGTCATGTGGCCGGCATGACTAAACACCAAGGCTCACGGAACGCTGTTACATTCCCACTGAAGTGGTACCTATTTATCTACTTGCAATTCCTTGCTTTCGAACTGCTAGGTTGGCAGGAGCTGAAACTAGAGACGGGAGCTCACTCCGTCATGTGGCACACTCGGGTCTCAAACTGCTGAACTACCGACCTTCCACAGCCTGCAGTTCAGCGTCTTAACCACTTGAGCCACCGCAGCTCCAATCAAAATAAGACCCCACCAAAAAAGCCCAGATGTTTCCATAGGAAAGGAAGCTTAATGTATGGAAATGGCAGCTGAACATCTTTTTTTTTATGGTACCGAGTTAAAGGACTTCAACTGGTAAATAACGTCCCATTCAGCCTCCATTAAAGGGACCGGAGGGTCTTCTTCAGGAACACTGGCAATGCTGCCAATCCATACCAGGGCATCTGGATGGGTCAGGTCACTCAGCTTTCTCCTGTGGGACAAAACAAAATGCCTTGGGCAGTTCTCAGCCGCTGCCGCAGGCTTGTGCCGAACCCAGCCCAGAAATACAAAAGCCGCAGCAATCCATAGACGGTGAAGCCAGAGGGAAGCCTTCCAAACAGTTGTTGGGGAAACTGACCAGAAAATACCCCAAGCCTTCTTTGTCAAGGGCACGCTAAAGATGGGTAGATGAGTATGCCCTTTTCTGTTCTGTTTTGTTTTGTTCTGTTTTCTTTGGCGGCTCTCGTGAGCTGCTTCGCTTTTGCCGCTTTCATTGCCAGTGTCCCCAATTGATTTATGCCTGGTTCTTTTACACAATTAGATGCTATTTATTGGGTGGAAATGACATTATATTGCATTACACACATTTAGCAGGGGGAGGGGACTGGCCTAAAGAAACAGAAACGATGCTAAAATGAAAGACTTGCCAGTTTGAATGCGCTGATTGTCAAAGTGAAAATGAAATGGGGTTTCCCGAGTCAAACGAGAAGGGCGAGAAAATTCAACTGTATCCTTAGCGGCAGGATACAAATCCAAGCCCATACATTACTCCGGTTTTCATGATGTACTGTCCTGTATATAACCATGCTCCAAAAAATTGAGGGCATTTAAGTTTTCCTAAGAGGCGACAGCAAATCCTGCCAATTTGCTGTTGGCCCAATGGGCAATCAATAGGAGGGCTGTGGGAGGGGATATGAAAGGCAAGATACCATCTGCAGCATAAATGTCACTTCTGGTTAAAAATAAAGAAAGAAGTGATCTAGGTAGCTCTAGGAATCACCAGGGCCTCTATGGTAAAACCATGGTGTTTCCAGCAATTCCTAGAGCTACCCTACATCGCTTCTGTCTTTTGTTGTTGTTGTTTTTACAGGAAGTGGAAAGGTATGCTGCACCAGGATTAGGGTCTTGGCATCCTTCAATGATTGGCAGCCTAATTGCCCCTCAAAACAGGATTTGAGAAGCTGCGGGATGTCATAGGGGGTGGGATGGGCAGATATTACCATCTTCTTTTGTCAAAATTCAAGGACACTTCAGCAACCAAGCTTCAAGGTTAGTATAGCACAGTTGTTCATGTCCAGGTCAGCTTCCTCTAAGAAAGAAGAGAGTGTCTGGGTCACAGGAAACTGAACAAAAAATGCATTTTGAGCCACTGTATTCTCTAGAAGCTGAGCAGGATAAAGCAAGACTCCAGAACTTATCAGAGCCATAAGAGCATCTATATGTATAAAAGAAAGTCCCCTCACCATAAAATCAACGCCCAGGCCAAACCACTGGATCTAGAAACACCAAATTCGGAGAGAGCGCTCCTACCATGGCGTAGATGCTCACTAAGAAGGGATTTTTAGAAATTCGACCTTACAGGTAGTTGTCTGTCAGGTGCAGCAGCAGTTGCAGGGTACTTAAAGCCATGAGGGAGCCTGCGCAAGCAGTAACGCCTTAGTGATCC
>NW_015162638.1:51767-51929 GCF_001447785.1 Gekko japonicus
TTTTAATGGCTGACCTGCCACGAACGTCATTTCGCAAACCACAAACGGACCAAAACTCATCACGAACTTTTGTTCGTGAACCAGTTTATGCCCGTCCCTATTTATGAAGTTCTCTTGGTAAAGATTGCCATCAACGGCCTCTCACTCTTGCAGGGCTGGGAG
>NW_015162638.1:52239-56143 GCF_001447785.1 Gekko japonicus
ACTGAGGTCTCATCAGGGCTCTTTCTGTAGAAAAAGCCCAACAGAAACTCATTAGCATAATAGGCCACACCCACCAGCAGAAACACATTAGCATATTAGGCCATACCCCTGACAGCACTGCTCATTAGCACATTAGGCCGCACCACACACCCCTAATATAGCCAATCCTAATGAGTTTCTGCTGTTGGGTGTGGCCTGTTATGCTAATGAGTTCCTGCTGGGCGTGGCCAACTCAGGAGCCAGCCGGAACTCCGTTCCTGTGCGTTCCTGCCCAAAAATAGCCCTGGGTCTCATGATCTGTCTAAGTTCACAGAATCCGCATTGCTGTCAGATGGCCATCTAGCCTCTGTTTGAAAACCTCCAGCTGTTTGAAAAGCCCTTCTGATTTAATTTCAACCTGTTGGTTCTGGTCCGACCTTCTAGGGCAACAGAAAACAAAATGCAGGTATCATCTAACTCCTTTAACTTGCAGGAACCACCAGACATCGTCTTCACTTGTAAAACTTCAATTTTTCATCTATTTAGCTGTGTTATCTCACAATACAAGAACTTGTGGGCACTCAGTGAAATTAAGGAGCAGTAGGCTCAGAACAGATAAAAGGAAGTACTTCTTCACCCAATGGATAATTAACACGTGGAATTCACTGCCACTGGTAGTGGTGGAGGCTACAGGCATAGACAGCTTCAAGAAGGGATTGGATAAACATCTGGACCAGAGGTCTTAGCCACAAGGTCTAGATGAAAGACTCAGTCTGGGGCAGTGATGACCTGTATTCTTGGTGCTGGGGGGAAGCAACAGTGGGAGGGCTTCTGGAATTCTGGCCCCGCTGGTGCACTTCCTGAGGGCATGGTATCTGGGGCCACTGTGTACACAGAGTGTTGGACCTGGATGGGCTTTGGCCTGATCCAACATTGGCATCTCTTATGTTCTTATCAGCAAGCGTAGATCTCTTCTTAAGAAATTACATATCCCACATTTTTTGTAGTTTTTGGTGAGCAGAAAACCGCCGAATTAAGCACTATTGCCTAGGTCAGGGTTCCCCAGTATGGAGCCATGGTGCCCACAACACGTTTTTTTGGTGCCCACCAAGTGCTTTTAGAAAGTAGGCAGGATCAAGTAGGGCTTTTCACAGCATCAGATTGGCCATTACAGATATGATTCGCTTGGCAAGTTGTGTCTGAATTCCAGAGGTGCTCTCAGGCTCAAGAAGGGCAGGGACCACGGTCTAGTTAGTTAGGCTTTCCAAGTAGACCTCTTATGATAGGAGATGTGTGAGATTAAAATAATGGGTTCTTAATACAGCGGGCAGGAACTGTGCCACGAATCTTAAGACTTCTTTGAAGGTTGCTTTGTCTACAGGTAACCCACACACTCCCCCATCAATTACCTGGGATAAATATTCTCGCCACCACCTCATGATCCTGGCTCTTTAAAAACTTCAGTCCCAAGCATTATGCAAATCTTAAGTGATTTTTGTGCCACCGACTGATGGCCTTAAAGACACAAGAATCATTTAAAAATGCATGAATAT
Organism: Gekko japonicus; assembly: GCF_001447785.1. NCBI lineage: Eukaryota > Metazoa > Chordata > Lepidosauria > Squamata > Gekkonidae > Gekko > Gekko japonicus. Next base: position 53,772 of record NW_015162638.1, read on the forward strand.
GGATAGCGGCATGCATCGAGACTATTCCATCAAGGGGCATTCTCCGGGTCACCCTTCCAATCCTGTTTTTCACATCCACTTAAGAGATGCAGGAAGTAATGGAAAGGCCAATTCTAGAAAGAAGTCCTTTCCCTTCAACATGGATTCATTATTTTCACTTGTATGATTTGCCCGGTGGGATTACTGTCAGGTTAAGAAAAATGAACATCACAGGAAAACGTTTTCTGTGATGCTGAACACTCTAAACTCCAGTGAATTCTAAAGAAATGGGACTGCAGATCAGACCGCAAAGATGTCTTTCGGAGGCTCTGCAATGTACCCAGACAATGGGCAGCCTGGAAGTCATGTGCTGTACCCACATCTTTGATATTACTACTGCTATTATTATTTATTAATTATTATTTATTTTAGGCATTTTTACCCCGCCCTCCCTGCAAGCGGGCTCAGGGCGGCTTACAAGGGGCAAGAGGCCATGCATAAAACCCAATAAAACAGTAAAATCATAATAGTAACAATAATAACAGTAATAACAATAATAAAGTGCTTTCAGTAGTTGAGTGGTTATGGTGGCGTCTTCAGGTCAGCCCCGTTGGGGTACCACTGTCCAATAGATCCTTCATGCCAATCCCACGTTGTTAATGCCACACCATGTATGGCTGAGCTTCCCAGGGCGATCTCGAATCCCAATGGTATTGCCACCGGTGGTGGTGGTGGCAGTGGCGGCCCCTATCTGAAAGCCTGGTGGAAGAGCTCCATCTTGCAAGCCCTGCGGAACTGCATAAGGTCCCACAGGGCCCTGATCTCCTCTAGGAGCTCGTTCCACCAGGTAGGGGCTGCTGCTGTTGTTGTTGCTGCTGCTGTTATTACTGCTTGTTGTTTTGTTGATTGTGATGGTGATGGTGATGATGATGAAGAATAGTTAGTTTTTATACCTCACTCTTCTCTACGTTAAGAAGTCTCAAAGTGGCTTACAATTGCCTTCCCTTCCTCTCCCCACAGGTACCTTGTGAGGGCCGAGAGAGTTCTGAGAGGACTGCAACTGGCCCAAGGTCACCCAGCAGGCTTCATGTGGAGGAGGAGCAGGGAAGCAAACCTGGTTCTACAGATTTGAGTCCTGACTCTCAATAGTAGTAGTAGTGGTGGTGGTGGTAGTAGTAGTAGTGGTGTAGTAGTAGTAGTAGTAGGAAGAAGAAGAAGAAAAATTAAAAGAAAAGAAACTCAAGAATGAAAGAAGAAAAGCAAACTTCATGGAGAAATATCAGTTAGATCCAAAAACAATAACCCAAGTTGCAGAAGAAATGACACAAAGAATCATTGCAATATCCAAGAAAATAAAAAAGTACAACAGCACAGTCCAACAATACAGACAAAACGTCTGATTCCAGACTAACCAAAGTCAGTTTTGTTGCCCATATTGGCAGTGTACTAATTAGTGGGAGGGGGAATTGCTTAATTGGAGTAACTGGGATCACCAACGTATACCAGGATTTTCCCTTAGAGAAGTCGCAAAATAAACCATTCAGGTGTTCAATGGGAAGTTGCACACCCCTAATGTAGCCAATCCTCCAAGAGCTTACAGTAGCCCCTGTAAGAAGAGCTCTGTAAGCTCTTGGAGGATTGGCTACATTAGGGGTGTGTCGCCTAATATGCAAAGGAGTCCCTGCTACAACAAGAGCCCTGGGTGGCACACCCCTAATGTAGCCAATCCTCCAAGAGCTTAGAGTAGCCTGCTACAAAAAGAGCTCTGGGCGACACACCACTAATGTAGCCAATCCTCCAAGACCTTACAGTAGCCCCTGTAAGAAGAACTCTGTAAGCTCTTGGAGGATTGGCTACATTAGGGGTGTGTCCACCTAATATGCAAAGGAGTCCCTGCTACAAAAAGAGCCGTGCCAGAGCAAAACCTGGCAACCCTAGAAGAATACCCTTGTTGTGTATGCTGACCGCCACCGGGGGGCCAGCGGTCAACCAGAGCTGCCAGAGCTTGACTCTGGAACAACAATAGGGACTAGACCCTAGTCCCTCCACTGGGGAGCCAATGGGAGCCGTGGCGGGAGATTCAAACCCACCAATGGTGACCAGGAGTGTGTCCCCAGGGATGTATATAGTTGGCCCCCGGGCCGTTGCCCCCTCGTCTTGTTGTGTACCTAATAAAGCGTGCTATGCACTAGGTCGTCGTCTGTCGTTTCTCCATGCGGCAACCCACTACATAACAACCCTCCACAGTGAGACATTGGTAGGGTATAGTGCCATACAGCCCGCCTACCAAAGCAGCCATTTTCTTCAGGAGAAGTGGAATAAACATTTTAAATAATAAATAAATAAGCAATCTATGTAGTCTACAGATCAGCTGTAATTCCAGGAAGCCTCCA
>NW_015162639.1:0-144 GCF_001447785.1 Gekko japonicus
TGAATGGGGCACTGCAACCATGCAGCCCCGAAAGCTGATGGGGAAGGGGAGGAGGAGATTGGATTTACATCCTGCCCTTCACTACCCGAAGGAGTCTCAGAGTGGCTTACAAACTCCTTTCCCTTCCCCTCCCCACAACAGGCA
>NW_015162639.1:214-2513 GCF_001447785.1 Gekko japonicus
CAGAACTGTGGCTTGCCCAAGGTCATCCAGCAGGTGCAAGTGGAGGAGTGGGGGTATCAAACCCAGTTCTCCCAGATTAGAGTCCACGCACTTAACCACCACACCAAACTGGCTCTGGTAAGTAGGTAGGTAGGTAGGTAGGTAGGCGGAAGAAAAGGAAGAGATTGGATTTATACCCCGCCCTTCACTACCCAAAGGTGTCTCAAAGTGGCTTACAAATTCCTTTCCCTTCCCCTCCCCACAACAGACACCCTGGGAGGTAGGCGGGGCTGAAAGAGCTCTGACAGAAACTGCTCTTTTTCAAGAACAGCTCTTACCAGAACTACGGCTTGCCCAAGGTCATCCAGCAGGTGCAAGTGGAGGAGTGGGGAATCAAACCCGGTTCTCCCAGATTAGAGTCCGCGCACTTAACCACTACTCCAAACTGGCTCTCGGAAGACTCTGCGTGCAAACTGTGAGCGTGTTTATACCGCTGTCGATTCCCGTGCTTTTTCTAAACCTGTCCGAATATCAGCACCACACTCAAAAAAGAGGTTAAACAGTCACTCACTCTCTTTCCTTCTCGGTCAGCTTGTCATTGATGTTATCTTTGATGGTAGACCTGGAGCCCTTGTGGATGATTGGATACCTGAGCGGCACTTGCAGGAAGAAGGAGATCATGGAGACTAAGTGCGCCGTGTAGCCCAGGGCGACGGCAATGCTCCCATCATCCTTTGCTGTAAAGGAAAAGAACACAGAGCCGGGGGTCACTCCCAGGAGCGGGTCACCAGCATGTTCTCAAGCAGCCTCCTTTCTTCCTCTCCCGCCCCTAATTTCTTATTAGTGTGACAAGGACCTAGTAGGTGATATGAAAGATCTCAGCCTGAGACCCTGGAGAGCTCCTGCCAGTCTGAGTAGACAAGACTGACTTTGATGGGTCGAGGGTCTGATTCAGTGGGACGTGATTTTCATGTGTTCTATCTATCTATCTATCTATCTATCTATCTATCTATCATCTATCTATCATCTATCTATCTATCATCTATCTATCCATCTATCTATCCATCTATCTATCTATCCATCTATCTAGAACAGAACACACTTGAGTGGCCCAGCTTCATTCTAAGCCCTCTCGGCTTCTTGATCCCACGTCAAAGATGGCTTCGCTCATCTGTTTCCGAGGCCATACCTGTCCCCTGCTGCCAACTTAAGAAGAAGAGGAGGAGACTGGATTTATACCCTGCCCTTCACTACCCAAAGGTGTCTCATAACGGCTTACAATCTCCTTTCCCTTCCCTTCCCCTCCCCACAACAGGCACCCTGTGAGGTAGGCGGGGCTGAGAGAGCTCTCTCTCGAGGACTGCTCTTTTTCAAGAACAGCTCTTATCAGAACTACGACTTGCCCAAGGTCATCCAGCAGGTGCAAGTGGAGGAGAGGGGAATCAAACCTGGTTCTCCCAGATTAGAGTCTGTGCATTTACAAGAAGAAAGATTGGATTTATACCCCACCCTTCATTACCTGAAGGAGTCTCAGAGCGGCTCACAATCTCCTTTCCCTTCCCCTCCCCACAACAGGCACCCTGTGAGGGAGGCGGGGCTGAGAGAGCTCTCTCGAGGACTGCTCCTGAGAGAACAGCGCTGAGAGAACTTGTGACTGACCCAGGGTCACCCAGCTGGCTGCATGTGGAGGAGTGGGGAGTCAAACCCGGTTCTCCCGGATTAGATTCCGCTGCTCCTATCCACCACACCAGGCCGTTTCCCTTAGCCTCTACTACACACCTTGTGCTACGTCTGCGGGAGTCTCATGAATACATGAAGCTGCCTTCTACTGAATCTCCAGGGGTGCAGGCAGAGGTCTTTCACAACACCTAGGAAACTGGCCCTTTTAGTGGGAGACGGTGGGGACCGAACCCGCCACCTTCTGCACGCCAGACTAGGGTTGCCAATCTCCAAGTGGCACCTGCAGATCTCCTGCTATTACAACTGATCTCCAGATGACCAAGATTAGATCCCCCTGGAGAAAACGTCAGCTTTGGAGGGTGGACTCTCCCCTCCCCAAACCCCGTCCCGTCCCCGGCTCCACCCCCAAAAGCTTCAGGTGTTTCCCAACCCAGAACTGGCAACCCTAGGCCGAAGGGATGCTGTCCCGCTAAGACACCTCTCTCTCACATCATACCTGCCGTTCTCCATCTACTCCCAACCATCGCTCAAAGTGCACAAGCAGACTCTCTTGGCTCGGAGGCTGCCATTAATAGTCTCGTCCTCCTTGTGTTTTCATATGCAACTTTCAAACCCTTAAAAGCTTTAGACCTCGGAAGAG
>NW_015162639.1:2763-12121 GCF_001447785.1 Gekko japonicus
TCTGCTTGGCATGCAGAAGGTCCCAGGTTCAATCCCCACCATCCCCAGCTGAAAAGGACCAGGCAGGAGGGGATGGGAAAGACCTCAGCCTGAGACCCTGGAGAGCCATGGAGAGGGGCTGTGGCTCAGTGGCAGAGCCTCTGCTTGGCATGCAGAAGGTCCCAGGTTCAATCCCTGGGATCTCCAGTTAAAAAGGACCAGGCAGGAGGGGATGGGAAAGTCCTCTGCCTGAGACCCTGGAGGACTATGGGGAGGGGCCGTGGCTCAGTGGTAGAGCCTCTGCTTGGCATGCAGAAGGTCCCACGTTCAATCCCTGGCACCTCCAGTTAAAAGGACCAGGTGATGTGAAAGACCTCTGCCTGAGACCCTGGAGAGCCACAGACAGGGCCGATGGCTCAGTGGCAGAGCGTCTGCTTGGCACGCAGAAGGTCTCAGGTTCAATTCCCGGCAACTCCGGTGGAAAGGACCAGGTAGAAGGTGACGGGAAAGGCCTCTGCCTGAGACCCTAGAGAGCTGCTGCCAGTCTGAGGAGACAATGCAGACTTTGACGGACCCAGGGTCTGATTCAGCATAAGGCAGATTCATGTGTTCACGTGACATTCTACCTGGAAAAACCTGCCCACTGCATACAAAGTCTTGCCGTAGGGCCGAGGAGGAGGAGGAACATGTCCAAAAAACCCCCCACGTGTTTCATTACTGCGTGCCCTTTGATGTTCTGCCTTAACCCCGTCCTCCCAAACGCAAATTTAATTTTCCCCAACCTGTCTGCGCCAACAGCCAAGAAACCAGATGAAAGGAACTCCCTCTCCCCAAGCAATCGGGCTGTTCCGTTTTCCCCCATTCACGGTTTAAGTCGTGCTGCAGGGCGGCCAGTCTAATTCCATGTGACAGGCGCACTCGGAACGGTAATCGTTTTATTGGCAGCGTCAAAAGAGCAACAGTCTCAGAAATGAGCTGTTAGAAGCCCTTCTGACTCGGCTGACGAGGAGCGGAGTGGGTAAAAGGTAAAGGTCTCCCTTGCTCGAAAGCCAGTCGAGTCCGACTCTAGGGTTGCGGTGCTCATCTCCGTTTCAAAGCCGAAGAGCCAGCGCTGTCCGAAGACGTTTCCGTGGTCATGTGGCCGGCATGACTAAACACCAAGGCGCACGGAACGCTGTCACCTTCCCACCGAAGTGGTACCTATTTATCTACTTGCAATTTCTTGCTTTCGAACTGCTAGGTTGGCAGGAGCTGGAACTAGAGATGGGAGCTCACTCTGTCATGCAGCACACTTGGGTCTCGAACTGCTGAACTATCGACCTTCCACAGCCTGCAGTTCAGCGTCTTAACCATAGGACTGTAAAACAGGAATAGTCAGCTTGCTTCTCTGCAAGAATTCTCATTGGTAGACAGGTCAATTTCGGCAGTCTAAGCCCTACATCCAGGTCTGTAACTACAGTGGGGCAACTCGGGGCTAGGGCCCGCCCCGCCTTACTGGCAAGGTCCCACGACTTCCCATCCAGCGCAGGGCCTCCAGCAATAGCAGGTGTGGGGAAGGAGCCGAGTATTCCTGCACAGCTGTGTGGCAGGAAGAGCTATGGTGGCCCTGTGGAGCCAGAAAGCTTCTCTCTATTTCCTCCAGAAACGGAATTAAATTACTTTTAATTCGATTAGCCAGTGCCCCCTAAGGAATTTAAATGCCCCCTGACTTAAAAAATCCTGGCTACGGGACTGCCTACATTTGCCTACTGTACAGGGCTCTTTTTGTAGAAAAAGCCCAGCAGGAACTCATTAGCTTAATAGGCCACACCCAATAGCAGGAACTCATTAGCATATTAGGCCACACCCCTGACAGCACAGCTCATTAGCACATTAGGCCATACCCCCATGTTACCAGAAGTGTGGTTATCCAGCCACACCTACCTTTTGCTTGTTATTCTGTTTACCTTGTTTGTTGTCAAAACCCAGGGCTTTTTTTGTAGCAGGAACTCCTTTGCATGTTAGGCCACACACCCCTAATGTAGCCAATCCTAATAAGTTTCTGCTGTTGGGTGTGGCCTATTATGCTAACGAGTTCCTGCTGGGCGTGGCCAACTAGGGAGCCAGCCGGAACGCCGTTCCTGCCTAAAAATAGCCCTGTGCCTACAATAATGTCACGCAGAAATCTGAACGCAATTTTTTGTTCAGGGTCAGTTTGTACAAACAAGCGGACCCTGTGAAAACAGTTAACACTGCACAACAGTTTGCATAATGGCACCGCAGAAATCTGAACGCGTTCCTTTGTTCAGGGCCAGTTTGTACAAACAAGCGGACCCTATGAAAACAGTTAACACTGCACAACAGTTTGGTAAATTCTAACTATTAGTATTAATCTCATTGATACCCCACCTTTCTCCACAGTGGGGACCCAAGGTGGCTTACATCATTCTCCTCTCCTCTCTTTTATCCTCACAGCAACCCTTTGAGGTAGGTTAGGCTCAGCGTGTGTGACTGGCTCAGGGTACAGATGTCAAATTTCTGGAAATTTTGAAGCACGGAAAAAAACCCCGGTTTTTTCCCAGTTCTTTTCGGCGGGAAACAGAAATTTTCGGAAAAATTGAAAAAAAGGCTACATTAGCATTTCTTTTGTCTTTTCTAGATTGAAAGTCATTCTGTTACTTTAGGAACATAAAATATGACTATGGACATTTTTACTTGGCATGAAATGATCACAACTAGCATATTAAAAATAGAGTGTATCCAAACAATTATTACAAACAGAATACCCACCCACATGCAAAAACAAAACTGAAACCTTTTTATTTTCTTCTGACAATAGCACCTCCTAAAGGAAGAAATGCATCTTGTTCTTACATTGGAGAGTTCAGTTTGTAACCTAGGACCTGCTTGTCCTCAGTGCACAGAAGGAAAAAAATGGGAAAAATGGTTTTCCCCCAAATGTTTCTGGGTTTTTTTCCGGGCCTTCACATCTCTAGCTCAGGGTCACCCAGAAAGCTTCCTTCGGTGGAGTGGGGATTCAAACCCAGATCCTAATCCAATGCTGTGAGTACTATGTCATGCTGGCTCTCTTAATGCCTGAGCGGAGATCTACCAATGGGGAGGGGAAGGTCAAAAAGAAGAATAGGAGAGATTGGATTTAAGAACATAAGAGACACCAATGTTGGATCAGGCCAAAGGCCCATCTAGTCCAACACTCCCCCACCCTTCACTCGCAGTCTCAGAGCGGCTTACAAACTACTTCCCCTTCCCCTCCCCACAATGGACATCCTGTGAGGTAGGCATGGCTGAGAGAGCTCTTTCCAGAACTGACTTTTCAAGGACAGCTCTTGTCAGAACTGTGGCTTGTCCAAGGTCCTCCAGCAACTGCAAGTGGAGGAGTCAGGAATCAAACCTGGTTCTCCCAGGTTAGAGTCCGCACACTTAACCACTACACCAAACTGGCTCCTTTACACAGAGAGTGATTAAAATGTGGAATTCGCTGCCAGAGGATGTTGCGATGGCCACAGGCATAGGCAACTTTAAAGGGGGATTAGACAGATTCACGGAGGATAAGTCTATCAATGACTACTAGCCATGGGGACTGAGGGGAACCTCCACATTCAAAGGCACTAATCTTCTGAGTCCCAGAGTCAGGAGGCAACATCAGGGTGTGGCCTCGGCCTCTATGCCCTGATGTTGGCCCTTCAGAGGAACTGGGTGGCCACTGTGTAAGACAGGAGGCTGGACTGGATGGACCCTCACTGGTCTGACCCAGCAGGGCTCTTCTGAGGTTCCTATCAGGGGAAGGCCCCGGCCTCTCTGCCCTGTTGTTGGCCCTCCAGAGGAACTGCTTGGCCGCTGCATGAGACGGGATGCTGGACTAGATGGACCCTCACTGCTCTGATCCACCAGCAAGATGGTTCCTTATGTTCTTATGGCTACTGAAACTTAGATACAATGGCCTCGGTGGAGATCCTTGTGCTGTGGGAGCAGCTGCTGCCAAAGCAACGTTTTTAAAAGTTCTGCACAGCCCTGCCCACTTCCTAAAAACACCTGGGGGGGGTACGAAGAATGGTGTGTTGGAGGGCGTCATAGTACCCGTGGGCCGCACGTTGGGGACCCCTGGATCAGAATGCACTGAAGCATAAAAGGATGTACTACCTAAACTGTTTCTTATAAAAACTGAAAATACATCCTGAAATCGTCGGGGAGCTTTTATTCAAAATCTGCTTCATCAGAAGACATCGGCACAGATTCCAGCTGATTCCAGCATCCAGGTTAAGAACATAAGAGAAGCCAATGTTGGACCAGGCCAATGACCCATCCAGTCCAACACTCTGCGTCACACAGTGGCCAAAAATACCAGGTGCCATCAGGAGGTCCAGCAGTGGGGCCAGGACACTAGAAGCCCTCCCACTGTTGCCCCTCCCCCAAGCACCAAGAAGACAGAGCATCCCTTGCCCCAGACCGAGAGTTCCTATCTATACCTTGTGGCTAACAGACACGGATGGACCTCTGCTCCATATAAGAACACAAGAGAAGCCAATGTTGGACCAGGCCAATGGCCCATCCAGTCCAACACTCTGTGTCACACAGTGGCCAAAAATACCAGGTGCCATTAGGAGGTCCAGCAGAGGGGCCAGGACACTAGAAGCCCTCCCACTGTTGCCCCCCCCCAAGCACCAAGAATACAGAGCATCACTTGCCCCCGACCGAGAGTTCCTATCTATACCTTGTGGCTAATAGCCATGGATAGACCTCTGCTCCATATGTATATCCACTTCCCTCTTGAAGCCGTCCATGCTTGTAGCGTGCATTACACAGGGCAGTGGGATACCAATGAGCAAGGTCCATGGTCTGAACTCAGACTAGAGTTGTGATATGTATATGTATGGCATTTTGTAACAGGGAAAATCTGATACTGTTCCTTTTCTTTTTGTTGTTTTTGTCGTCACCCAATGAATTTTACTGGGTTTTTTCCCTTTTACTTTCGTGCGTTTTCTTCTTTTTATTTAGTCTTTCCTCCTGTTTTCATTCTTTCTATTGTAGGGGAAAAAAATCAACACAATCCATTAAAAAAAAAAAGAGAGAAGGTAAACGCCCAGTTACCTTGAAAGTCTTCGGAATTGGGCAACTTGACCCCACAGATAAAATGATCGTTTTGGTCGTTCTGTGGATTTAATAACAGAAAGTGAGATTGGAGCAGAGGGAGCCGCTCTGGAAGAAAGAAAATTGAAGCTGTGAACGATGGGATCAGAACCGCGATGGGTAATGGAAAAGCAGAGGGGTGTCTGAACACAGCTCGATTCCAGTCCAGATTTCCAGGGTATCGGCTTTCGTGAGCCAAGGCTCCCTTGTCAGATAGGGACTTCCATTCTGACTTGTATCTGACAAAGGCGGCCTTTTACTCTGGAAAGCTTATACCATGGAAAATCTTGTTTGTCCCTAAGGTGCTATTGGACTGGAATCTAGCCGTTCTATCAAATTGCTTTATACCAAGTCAGAACACTGGTCTGTTTGGAGGACAAGGGTCTGTTATTGGCTTTCAATAGGCTCCCCAAGGGTTCGGCTCGAAGTTTCGTTTTATTATTTATTTCTTCAAATGTGTATCCCGTCCTCCCCCGCCTAAACAGACCCCAGGGCGGCTTACAGCAATAAAACATCACAAGATTCAAATATCACAAAACTTCTAAAACAATTCGTTAAAATCATATTATATCGATATAAGGTGCTTTTGTTGTTGTTGTTCAGTCGCACAGTCGAGTCCGACTCTTCGCGACCCCATGGACCAGATCACGCCAGGCCTCCCTGTCTTCCGCCGTCCTCTGAAGTTGGCTCAATTTCATGTTCGTTGCATCGATGACACTGTCTAACCATCTCATCCTTTGCCGTCCCCGTCTTCTTTGACCTTCAGTCTTTCCCAGCATCAGGGTCTTCTCCAGTGAGGGCTCCCTTCTCATTGGGTGGCCAAAGTATTTGAGCTTCAGTCTCATTATCTGGCCTTCCAGGGAACAGTCAGGGTTGATTTCTTTTAGGATTGACTGATTGGATCTTCTTGCAGTCCAAGGGACTCTCCAGAGTCTTCTCCAGCACCAAGTGCTAGCCGTGGTGTTTTCCTGGCATATAGATGGCGCTATACATTGCATAGATAGTCTGTGTGTTCCGCTCGTTGGCCGTCTCGTATCTGAGCGGCGGGGGCTCAGGCTGTCAGCAGTGAGCTGGGTACCAGGCTCTACACGTTGATGGTGATGATGGTCATAATGGCGGTCGCAATGGTGGCGGTGGCGCCTAATCGAAGGCCTGGTGGAAGAGCTCCGTCTTGCAGGCCCTGCGGAACTGTAAGAGGTCCCGCAGGGCTCTGGTCTCGTCCAGGAGCTTATCCCACCAGTGTGGAGCCGCCACCGAAAAAGCCCTTATCCTGGTCACCACCAGCCTGGCATCTTTGGGACCAGGAAGGGCCAGATGATTTTGTGACCCTGACCAAAGTTGCTCTCAGGGGTACATTTGGGGAAAGGCGGCCACCTTTTTAAAACTGCATCTCTTTAGAATATATCTATGCTGCCTCTTCAGTGTCCTGTTCCAAGTCGTTTTCTTCTTTGGCCTGCTACTGACGATAGAAATACCAGGGATTTAGTGTGAATGCTTTTTCTGCATACAAACTACCTGCTCTGCTACTGGGTAATATTATACACGCACAGAGGGATGGGACCTGTGGAAGCTTGCAGGGGACATCTCATTCCTCCCTCCCTCATGGTTTCCTCTTTCACTTCCCTGACAGCTCCCACCGTCTCTCTCCTTTTCCGGCTTCCTTCTCTCCTTCCAAACCGCCCTACCTTTTATGTGCCCACCCCACTCTTCAGCTATATTTATTATTTCCTCACTTCATTTATACCCTGTCTTTCTCCGCAATGGTGACCCAAAGCTGCTCACATCATTCTTCTCCCCTCCTAGAAAGGGCCCTGCTTCCTCCCCTGCCTTTACTGACAGAAACCAAGGCTTGAAGGCTGGCACTACTATGCGGTTGCCTAGCAACAACTGCTTCTATTGCTTTGGGCGTTCTAGCCCCTATGTATTTTGTTTTTAAGATTTCAGATTTTTCTGCAGACATGGGGCAATCTTATTTATTTATTATATTTATACCCCGCCCATCCTGCAAATAGGCTTTGTAGAAAGATATGTCTTGTTCGTTCATGGTTAAAGTCTCTCAATTTCACGACCCACAGCTCTGACTGTGTTGAACACCATATATATATACACACACACACACACACACACACACACACACACATACATACACACACTGCTACCTAAAGAACAGTTGTAATTTTGAGGGATCACCAGCCCTCACCTGGAGATTGGCAACAATGGTTCCCCAGAAGGGAATGGTTGGTTTGGAGGGTGGAGTCTATGGCCTTGTACCTGTCTGAAGTCCCACGCCTCCTGAAACCTCACCCTCTCCAGGCTCCATCCCTCACATCTCCAGGAATTTCCCACCTGGAGTTGGCAACCCTATCTCCTTCCCAGCCAATCATCAACCTACCTTTATTTCCCCCTCACTCTTCAGCTTTCCACACACCTGCAGCCTCTCCCGTGCTCTGAAGCCCTAACTGCTACGTCACATTGGCTGTCATACGGGGGCCACCTCAGCAGCATATAAGGACACAGAGCCCACCATTTTTTCCAGGGGAACTGATCTCTGCCATCTGGAAAGCAGTTGTAATTCTGAGTGATCTCCAGCCCTCACCTGGAGATGGGACACATTTTACCTCAGAACAGCAAACTGTTTAGAATGTTAGAGGCAAAAGCCAATCAAGTCGCATATGCAAACGACCTCTGTGTTCTGAGGCAGAGGCCAATGAGGCTGCATATGCAAATAACCTCTGTGTTCTGACTGCCTATGGAGGGGGAGAGGAACAGCAAACTGTTTAGAATGTTGGAGGCAAGACTCCAGCAATGCAGCCAGTGGATAGGGACAGATTCTGAGTGACACACCAGGGCGCCAACCAATTCGGGAGCGTGTGGAATGTTCTAGAGAAGTGCCACCACCATTCGGCTTTTATATATAAGGGATAAAGCAGGTACAGTAAAGAGAGTCATAAACTTACCAAATCAATTGGGTAAATATAGGAAAGCTCTGAGAGTAACTGTCTGCACCTGATGGTCAGCTGTGCATTGGTCTTCAAGAACTGCTCTCTTGGTAGGGAGAGAAAGAAAAAAGAAAAAGTTACCCACCTACAATTGCCTGAAATGACGGTTAAGATCCCTGTTGTTCCCAGAAATCTCCCCTACATGAAAGGAGCAATGCAAATTCTTTTTAACAGCATCAGTAACAGGAGCCACTCCGAAATGTGGCTTCAGCCCGGCGGAAAAATCTCATCTGCAGCAGTCAAGCGGCGTGGGAGTGTCTGCCCAGTGCTGCACCGCTAGCTCTCCACAGTCTGCCCGTACAGGTTTTCCTTTCCCCTCCTAGCCCATCTCTGGTACCTGGCATTACATTTTATGGCACATGTGGCCAACAGCCCAACAAGGCGACTTCTATGTCAGATCCGGCCCTCGTAACAAATGAGTTTGACACCTCTGGACTAGACGCGGACGTGGATTGCCCATACCAGTACCAAACCAGCACCCTTCTTTTACTTGTATGTGTCCCCTGAAACAGGACCACTCTTAGCCATCTTCACTACAGCTGGAAGACAAAAAGGTGGGGGGGAACCCCTCCCCTCACCTCTTAGCAGTGCCTTCTTTCTTCAGCTCCTGCAGAGGCTCTTTATCAATCCGGAGCTTCTGATACTCCTCTTCAAACGCTTTTCCTACCAAAGGCAATTTTTAAAAGAACGTGTTAGGGATTCCATTCGTGTGCCTGACTGCGGGCAATGATCGATCCTAGCACCAACGCTCCCTCGAAGCTGTGGAGTCACGTGGGCAAAAATCCTACTTTGTGAGCTACTGGCATTAAAGTTGTGAGCGAGCGATTTGGCAGATGCCTCAATTAGTTTGCTCTGGAGCCCTCCTTCCTGAGCTGAGACAAAAAATGTGTGAGCCAGAGGCTAAAAAACTGTGAGCCGGCTCACGCTAACTCAGCTTAGAGGGAACACTGCCTAGCACTACTCTCAGGGCATGCTCTGCAACCGTCTCTGTTCCTAACATGCCACGAAAAGTGAGTGCATGAGAAACCAGCCAGGGTCTTATACCAGCTCACGGGTTTGAATCCACACCTTCCAGGAGCTCTGCACTGCTGCAGCACCCGACAAGAGGTTTTTGCATATTGCTAGATTTTCTCTCATCACTGCAGCAGGCCCTCTGGACTCCTGATTCCTTAAAGCCAGAGGTTATCTGATAAGGGTAAGACCAGGGGTCATTCCCTTCGAGAGTGCACAGGAGCAGAGCTCCAGCAGTAAGG
>NW_015162639.1:12592-17445 GCF_001447785.1 Gekko japonicus
GAGAGAAGCCATAACGTTCTTCTAGTCTTGTCTTTTGTAGTGTAAGGATGTAGCCGTTTAGCTCCGTTGTTATTTTCATCCCAGTTACCCTTCCCTATGCTAGAATTTAGTAAAAACTTTCTATTTTAATCATACATGGACTCTGAGTCTGAATTATTTTACTCTGGCACTGCTAAGCTATCTTATCTCTGCTAAATACAATTCTTAAATATCTCACAAACCCAACACATATGCAAACAAGTTACGCTAATAAGTTATGCTAATGAGCTCCTGCACCTCTTTTTCCACAAAATGACCCTGGGGTAAGACCTTAAGGCACTGATGTGAAGATACTAAGGGTGTCTGTTGCGGGGAGGGGAAGGCAAAGGAGATTCTAAGCCGCTCTGAGACACCTTTGGGTAGTGAAGGGTGGGGTATAAATCCAATCTCCTCTTCTTCTTCTTTTACCTCACAGGGTGTCTGTTGTGGGGAGGGGAAGGCAAAGGAGTTTGTAAGCCGCTCTGAGACTCCTTTGGATAGTGAAGGGTGGGGTATAAATCCAATCTCTTCTCCTTCTTCTTTTACCTCACAGGGTGTCTGTTGTGGGGAGGGGAAGGGAAAGGAGTTTGTGAGCCGCTCTGAGGCTCCTTTGGGTAGTGAAGGGCGGGGTATAAATCCAATCTCTTCTTCTTCTTCTTTTACCTCACAGGGTGTCTGTTGTGGGGAGAGGAAGGCAAAGGAGTTTGTAAGCTGCTCTGAGACTCCTTTGGGTAGTGAAGGGCGGGGTATAAATCCAATCTCTTCTTCTTATTCAACCAGAAACTTTCTGTACCTCTGTGGCTTGCCAGAAGGAAGAGCTGTTCTACAGAGGTGCTCTGTGCTGAGAACCAGCGTGGTGCACTGGTTAAGAGCAGTGGACTCTAATCTGGAGAACCGGGTCTGATTCCCTACTTCTCTTCCACATGAAGGGTGCCGCTGGGTGACCTTGGGCCAATCACAGTTCTTTCAGAACTCTCCCAGCCCCACCTACCTCACAAGGTGCCTGTCATGGGGAGAGGAAAGGAAATGTAACCATAAGGCAGCGATCACACACACACACTAAGTAACACACTTTCAGTCCACTTTCAGTGCTCTTGCCAACTGGATTTTATTGTGCGAGCTGGCAAAATCCAGTTGGAAAGAGGACTCAAAGGGGACAGAAAATGCATTATTTAGTATGTGTGATCGCAGCCTAAGCCACTTTGAGACTATGCAGAGTAGAGAAAAGTGGGGCATTAAAAACCAAGTCTTCCCCCCCCCTGCTTCTTTAGTGCTATGCTGCCACCACTACAGATGGCCAAAGGTGGTACTACGGCTACCAAATCAGTAAGGATAAAGCAACAGGGAACCAATGGGGTTCGAGCTCTTCCCACGGAGCCACTGATTCTGGCTCTGCTTTGCTGTCTGAACAACTTGCTGATTAGGAATGGACTCGGCTGCTCCTAAATTCCCCACCCTCGCCAATCACTGGCATGGGGAGACGATCGCCATCCGAGCTCACCTTGCTCATAGAGCGCGCTCTGCTTCTTCTGCAGTAAAGCCACCTCTCGGTCCAGAGCCTTCTTTTGTCTCTCCAGCTCATTCCGAAGCACCAAGATCTTCAACTGTAAACACTCGCTCTCTTTCTTCTGCCAATAAAAACGTGAAGGATTAACAAGTCCTGCTCGGTAAACGCATTTCGGTTGCATCCTAAACACAGCAGCACAGCCTCGACCCCGTGGTGCAGGGATGTCCAATTCAGAGCTCAGGGGCATTGTGGAGCCCGTTGAATGTTTTTAGAACATAGGCGGGGATTGTGCCCAGGAGGGCTTTTGACTGGCCATTGGAAATCTGAGTGGCGATGCAGATTTTTAAAAAACATTGCTTTTGCAGCACCTGCCACCACAATGATACTCAGTATGTGACTTATGGTAACCTGTGGTGGCCATTCTGTGGATGTGCCCACCATGTTGTGTCAGAATTCCAAAGGTGCCTGCAGGCTCAAAAAGGTTTGGGGACCCCCTGGCTTAGAGTCATGCTCGCAGTCTGAGAAGAGATCTGGGAAAAGCTGTTATGAATAGAGATAACTGGGTACAGCACCCATGCAAGCCATGGGAGCGATGTTTGGTGTCATGATTAGGAGTGTGGATTCTAATCTGGGAGAACCGGGTTTGATTCCCCACTCCTCCATATGCAGCTGGTTGGGTGACCTTGGATCAGTCACAAGTTCTCTCAGAGCTGTTCTCTCAAGAGCAGTCCTTGAAAGAGCTCTCTCAGCCCCACCTACCTCACAGGGTGTCTGTTGTGAGGAGGGAAAGGGAAGGGGGACTGTGAACTGCTCTGAGACTCCAAGTGAAGGAGAGGGTATAAAGCCAATCTCTTCCAGTTTGGTGTAGGAGAGCCAGTTTGGTGTAGTGGTTAAGTGCGCGGACTCTAATCTGGGAGAACCGGGTTTGATTCCCCACTCCTCCACTTGCACCTGGCTGGATGACCTTGGGCAAGCCATAGTTCTGATAAGAGCTGTTCTTGAAAAAGAGCAGTTTCTGTCAAGAACTCTCTCAGCCCCACCTGCCTCACAGGGTGTCTTGTTGTGGGGAGAGGAAGGGAAAGGAGTTTGTGAGCCGCTCTGAGATACCTTTGGGTAGTGAAGGGCGGGGTATAAATTCAATCTCTTCTCTCTCTTCTTTTCTTTTTCAAAACCAGAGGCAATCCAGTGTCAGTCACAATATTCAACGGCTTGGGAGGAAACATGGTTGCACTTACCTGTATCTTGGTGTTCATCAAGAGGTCTTCTGTGCAGGTGCACATGGGGACCGCACATGCGCGGGCTGGCCTGTGCATGCGCGGCCCCCATGTGTGCTTGAACGGAAGCCACGAAGATGAAACACAGATTCTTGTAGTGCTTTAGCCCCAGACAACAGTCACATTACAGAATAATGAAGGCAATTCCCTAGCGCCAGCAGAGTGCTACAGTTGTGGGAAGACCATACTGTGAGCTTCAGGAGAATACACCAAAAAGAGGGGTTGGGAATGACAGAAAGGTCCAGGCGCACGAAGTGCTGAAGCTGCTACCCCATCTCCATGCACAGTTGGAGCAGTCCCGCTACGATATCAGCTATCTTCATCAATTTAAAAAACAGACAAAGCTCAAGAGCTCCATTATAATAACCGTGTGTCCGGTGCTAAATTTGCTGAAGTGTCTACCCTTTTCATCCAGCAGACCCCAAGAAAAGAACGGCTTTATTTAAAAAAACAACAACAACAATCTGGCCACTGCGTAAAGCAATCAATATTCTCTCTCTCTCTCCCCCCTGCTTGTGCGGGGGCATTACTGGCGGATACGATCTCATTTCAAGCGAGCGTAAGACTCCGACCTACTGTGGGAACACAGTGTCAATTAGGAAGAGGGATACTTGCATTCGTAAAGCAGTCAGTCTTGCAGTTCTCAATTGTCTGTGCATTTGATTGATGGGTTTGTTAAGAGCGAAAGGGTAGAAGAAGAGAAGAAGAGATTGGATTTGTACCCCGCCCTTCACTACCCAAAGGTGTCTCAGAGCGGCTCACGAACTCCTTTCCCTTCCCCTCCCCACCACAGACACCCTGTGAGGCGGGTGGGGCTGAGAGAGCTCTTGACAGAAACGGCTCTTTTTCAAGGACAGCTGTGCCAGAGCTTGTGACTGACCCAAGGTCACATCAGCAGGTGCAAGTGGAGGAGTGGGGAATCAAACCCGGTTCTCCCAGATTAGAGTCCGCACACTTCACCACTACACCAAACTGGCTCTCAACTGTCAGTGGGGGTGGTGGAAAGGGCCATCAAACCTCCAACTACGTTTTATCATTTTCGATTGATCTCCCGCCCTTCCCGTCGGCAGGGTCAGGGCAGCTCACAACAATAAATTCAACACCATCTTTCAGTAATACAATCAGATCATATAGAACGACATTAAATCGATGCTTTATCCGACGTTTTATTTATTTATCATTTTCGACTGATCTCCCGCCCTTCCGTCGGCAGGGTCATGGCGGCTCACAACTATAAATTCAACACCATCGTTGAGTAACACAATCAGATAATATAGAACGACATTAAATCGATGCTTTATGGTAACTCCGTAGAGTTTTCAAGGCGAGAGAAGAACAGACTTCCTTGGTGGTCTCCTACCCAAGTACTAACCAGGGCCCGCCCTGCTTAGCTTCCAGCATCTGATGAGACATCCAGGTCAGGGCAAAGATCACGTAGAGGTGGTTTGCCCACTGCCTGCCTCTGCGTAGCAACCCTGGACTTCCTTGGCGGTCTCCCACCCCAACACTGACCAGGGCTGACCTTGCTTGGCTTCCAAGGTCTAAAGAGATCAGACTAGCTGGGGCCATTCAGACCACGACAAAAGATATACGGAGGCGGTCTGCCATTGCCTGCCTCTGCATAGCGACTCTGGACGTCTTTTTGGTGTTCTCATATTTTGGGGTGTACTTGAAGGGCTGTCAGAGAGAAGCTAGTACAGAGTCGTTTTCTGTGGCCCCAGAAGGTCAGACCGCTACCAACGGGTTGAAATTAAATCAAAAGAGTTTTCGGCTTAACATCAGGAAGAACTTCCTGACAGCTAGAGGGGTTCCTCGGTGGAACGGGCTTCCTCAAGAGGTGGTGGGCCCTCCTCCTTGGGAGGTTTTTAAGCAGAGGCTCGATGGCCATCGGGCAGCAATGCGGATTCCGTGAACTTAGGCAGATCACGAGAGGGAGGGCAGGAAGGGTTGCCTCCGTGCTTAGTTCTCGTGGCCCTTTCTTACCCGCCCAGGGACACACCGATCGCCACTTTGGGGTCAGGAAGCCATTTTCCTCCAGTCCAATTTGGCTGGAG
>NW_015162639.1:20018-28499 GCF_001447785.1 Gekko japonicus
ACAGTGGGAGGGCTTCTGGAGTCCTGGCCCCACTGGTGGACCTCCTGAGGGCACCTGGGTTTTGGCTACTGTGTGACACAGAGTGTTGGACTGGATGGGCCACTGGCTTGATCCAACATGGCTTCTCTTCTGTTCTACTGTCTGGGGCAGCGATGCTCTGTGTTCTTGGTGCTTGGGGGGCCACAGTGGGAGGGCTTCTGGAGTCCTGGCCCCGTTGGTGGACCTCCTGAGGGCACCTGGGTTTTGGCTACTGTGTGACACAGAGTGTTGGACTGGATGGGCCAATGGCCTGATCCAACATCTTATGTTCTTATGTCTGAAGGGCTTCTGGAGTCCTGGCCCCATTGGTGGACCACCTGAGGGCACCTGGTTTTTGGCCACTGTGTGACACAGACTGTTGGGACTTTGGACCGATCCAGCATGGCTTCTCTTGTGTTCTTAAGGATGCTCTGAAATGCCTAAGTAAAATGGCTCGAAGCCCTGTGTCTGGAATCCCTTGTTTTCCATATTCTGCATCGCCCAAAACATCTTATGCTTTCAGTATCTGATATATCATTTTTCCAGATGTTGTTTGCTGCAAGTTTATATCTTTCTCTGTGTGCCAACAGCCCAGCCAGGATTCTCAAACTCCCTCTAAAGGAACTTCTCCGTTTGTGAATTGAGACAAAAACAAACAAACAAAACACTCGGCGATTAAAAGAGGGGAAGCGTTTTGAATCATTTCAGTAAGTGCTGGAGGGTCGGCAACACTGGCTCTGCCCACTGATACGTTGGCACAAACCAAGACTCCGGGAGCGTACTCTTCAAATCCCTTCCTCCCCACAGAAATAAGACAGACTCGGGATCATGTGCGCATGGTGCACGCGCTTGTGTCTATGGATGCAAACACATGAGTGCGTTGGCTGTACTGCATGCCGTTCCGAGAACCAAGCTTGGGGGCTGAGCCTAAGCAAAGGGCTCTGCCAAAGCCCCTGCCGTGGTTCACACAGGTCAAGGGACGACAGAGATCCCTTTGCTTTTTAAAAATCCGGTAGGGAAAAGGGAGCGGCGAGATAGCCCAGCCTAGCCTGATCCGGATGGGAGACCGCCGAGGAAAAACAGGGGCTGCTGGGCAAAGGTCAGGTAATGGCAAACAGCCTCTGGACTCTAATCGGGCTCTTCTACTGGAGACCAACATGGCTACCCTCATGAACACATGAAGCTGCCTTACACAGAAACCCTTCGCCCACCAAAGTCAGTCTTGTCTACTCAGACTGGCAGCGGCTCTCCAGGGTCTCAGGCAGAGGTCTTTTTCCACGACCTTCTTCCTGGTCCCTTTTAACTGGAGATGCCGGGGACTGAACCTGCGACCTTCTGCATGCCAAGCAGAGGCTCTACCACTGAGCCACAGCCCCTCTTCATGGCTCTCCAGGGTCTCAGGCGGAGGTCTTTCCCATCGCCTACTGCCTCCTCCTTTTAACTGGAGATGCCGGGGATTGAACCTGCGACCTTCTGCATGCCGAGCAGAGGCTTTACCACTGAGCCACAAGCCCCTCCTTACAGCTCTCCAGGGTCTCAGGCAGAGGTCTTTCACATCACCTCCTGTCAGATCTTTTAACTGTAGAGACCGGGGATTGAACCTGGGACCTTCTGCGTGCCAAGCAGAGGCTCTACCACTAAGTCACAGCCACTCTCCATGGATCTCCAGGATCTCAGGCAGAGGTCTTTCCCATCGCCTACTGCCTTGTCCTTTTAACTGGAGATGCCGGGGATTGAACCTGGAACCTTCTGCGTGCCAAGCAGATGCTCTGCCACTGAGTCACAGCCCCTCTCCATGGCTCTCCAGGGTCTCCAGCAGAGGTCTTTCACATCCCCTCCTGCCAGATCTTTTAACTGTAGAGACCAGGGGTTGGTCCTGGGACTTTCCGCATGCCAAGCAGTTGCTCTACCATTGAGCCACGGCCCCTCCAAGAAACGATCTTCACTTATGAGAGTACCCTGAGCAAGAGGATACGGAAAAGGTTCCGAAGCCTACCAGTTCGTTGCTGGTCGACGTCAGCCTCAGCTTCTCTTCGATCTCTCTTCCTATTTTCTGAACCGTTACCTGAGTCTGTTTAATTGCACACTGGGCCCGGTGGAGCCTGCGAACAAACAGAAAGAACACGGCGAACCATTAGACACACCTCCCAAATAATCCTGCCCCATCGAAGACATGTACACTCCTCTCCGGACGGCTCACCACTAGAACAGCAAAACGGAATGATGCAAATTAATGGTAAACCTTGCTGGGCAAAAGCCCCCCCCCCTCTAGAAACACTGGGCAGGCCCCAGGAAAGCTGTCGGCAGGTGCCGTGATGC
Organism: Gekko japonicus; assembly: GCF_001447785.1. Taxonomy (NCBI): domain Eukaryota; kingdom Metazoa; phylum Chordata; class Lepidosauria; order Squamata; family Gekkonidae; genus Gekko; species Gekko japonicus. Next base: position 22,356 of record NW_015162639.1, read on the forward strand.
CCACGGGAACCACGTTGGGGACCCCTGCATTAAAAAGTGCTGCTGTTGTTGCTGTATACGTTGCCCAACGTTATTCTGCAATTAAAAACATTTGTCAGTGCCGTACAATGAGGATCACCGCCTAGCATGTTGCTCATTAAACAAGTCAATGGTGCGACCTCATTTGGAATACTGTGTGCAATTCTGGTCACCTCACCTCAAAAAGGATATTATAGCTTTGGAAAAAGTGCAGAAAAGGGCAACTCAAATGATAAAAGGGTTGGAACACTTTCCCTATGAAGAAAGGTTAAGGCGCTTAGGGCTCTTTAGCTTGGAGAAACGACGACTGAGGGGTGACATGATTGAGGTTTATAAGATTATGCATGGGATAGAGCAGGTAGAGAAAGAGGTACTTTTCTCCCTTTCTCACAATACAAGGACTCGTGGGCACTCCATGCAATTGCTGAGCGGCCGGGTTAGAACGGATAAAAGGAAGTCCTTCTTCACCCAAAGAGTGATTAACACTTGGAATTCACTGCCACAGGAGGTGGCGGCGGCTACAAGCATGGACGGCCTCAAGAGGGAATTAGATAAGCATATGGAGCAGAGGTCCATCAGTGGCTATTAGCCACAAGGTATATCTCATTCCCTTTTGAAGCCGTCCATGCTTGTCCGTCTTCCATGCTTAGCGGGCTTCTAATGTCCTGGCCCCACTGGTGGACCTCCTGATGGCACCTGGTATTTCTGGCCACTGTGTGACACAGAGTGTTGGACTGGATGGGCCTTTGGCCTGATCCAACATTGGCATCTCTTATGTTCTTATGTTCTTAAGTCCCCTCTGAGAGTGGCCAGTCAAGGGTGTGGCTCAGTGGTAGAGCATCTGTTTTTCCCACAGAAAGTGCCAGACTCAATCCCTCCCATGTCCACTTAAAGGATCAGGTAGCTGATGACGTAACAGATCTTCGCCTGAAATCCTGGGGAGCTGCTGCCCATCAGAGTAGACAACACTGACCTTGATAGAGTAATGGTCTGAGTCAGTGGCCCCGTGCAGATGACCCATGCGCATGTTGATTCACTGTGCAGGGAGGAAGAATGAACATGAGCGCACTGTCCCTGTCCCCCATCTCCAAGTGATTGCTCAGTACTTGTTTCCACAGTGCAAATTCATGGAGGAACACAAACGTGTTTGGAAAGTGGCATCACTGATCACTGGGAGGTGATTATGGACAGGCACTTCCTCCACATAGTCACACTATGCAGATGACTTGGCATTCACACAGAGGTCGATGGGCAATGAGTCAACAGGCAGATGGGTCATCTCCACTGGGATACAATAAAGCAGCTTCGACATAGGCTGATTCTGCATTGGCTTTTCCCTCCGTTGTTTTACCAAACCCACTTTGGAACAGAAATTCCCCTCTGCGTTGCATGCTCCTTTGATCATCGAATTTTGTGGTACCCTCCACACTCCATGCCTTTTTCGCTTTCTTTGATCATTGGATTTTATGGTACCTTCTGCATAGATTTATGGCCATTCAGGGGTGACTTTGCAGTCAGTACAGTGTTGCTTCTGGGGTATTTGAATATGCTTTCGACCTGCACTTTTTATTTCCAGTTGAGAAAACGTGGAGCGAAGGCTAGGTGCAGAATTGCCCGTAGAGAAAAGTGCTGTGGCACCTTTGGCAGAAAGCGCTGCCAAGTTGCAAATGACTTAATGGCCTCTCTGTAGGGTTTTCAAGGCAAGAGACAAAGGTGATCTGCCACTGCCTGCCTCTGTGTGGCAATCTGGGGCTTCCTTGGAGGTGTCCCATCCAAGTATTAACCGGGGCTGAGATCTGACAAGAGCAAACTAGCCTGGACTACTCAGGTCAGGGTGTGGACTTTACTACATTACCTGTTGCTGAATGGTTTCTTAAAATCTTGCTCTCACTATATTTTGACTTATGTCATACCATTTCTTGCATTGTGTTGTTGAAGAAAGAGACTCAAAATAATTTCCAAAGCTGTTGAATTCTTTATTGTACGAATCAAACCCGGATCTCCCAGATTAGAGTCCCTTCACACTTAACCACTACACCAAACTGGCTAATTATGTTTCAGGAAGGATTTCCCAGAAGAAAATACTTTAAAAGGAGACCCTTAAAGAGAAGTGAAACCCCTCCCAAAACAAACAGCTACCAAAAACATAGCTGGCACCTAAGGGATCTTGTGACAAAGAGAGCTCCGATATACAAATGATTCATGACCGTAATTAAAGGCCTAACATCATCCATTTGGTGGCTTCGATGCCTCTCAGGTTGATTGGGGGGGGGGGTTAACAGAAGAAAGCAAAGGAGATGGGAATCCTTTTAACCGAGTCACAGACCCAAGATCTGTTGACTCAACATGCTTCTCACGGGCAAGATAACCCCAAATTTCTCCTTGGTAGATGGCTGGACTAGAGTGCGTATAATGGCTTGGTGAAAGGGGGTTGCCTAGCACCCTGAAAAACAGGAAGGAGACCTCCGTCACTCCCTGACGCCCAAGATTTCAGGATTCGGCTAGCCTGCCAAGATTCACACTGGGGGACAAGACAAGACAAGACAAGACTGGGGGACAAGACCCAACAACAAGCGCACTTCTTCACGAAAGCTCCGACACTGTCACAAATTTTGTTACTCTTTAAGGTGCGACTGGACTCTTGCTCTTTTCTACTACTACCCATCTTGATCTGTCTCCACGGAAGACACCACGTTTAGTGATTCAGAATGGAAATCCATCAACCTTGTGATAGAAGGACGGATGGACTCTCATTCTAGCTGTATCCGAGGAAGCAAGCAGTGACTCACCAAAGCTCCTTCCCTGCCACCAATTTTGCTAGTTTTGAAGGTGCTCCTGGACTCTTCCTCTTTTCTACTGCTGCAGACAGACTGACGCGGCGACCCACCTGGATCTGTCTCCATGGAAGGCACCACATTTAACCGTACAGAATGGGGAATCCATCCGTCTTGCGATAGAAGGACAGAGGGACTCGCATTCTAGCTGTATTTCTCCTTCCCTGCCACAGATTTTGTTAGTCTTGAAGGTGCTCCTGGACTCTGGCTCTTTTCTACCACTACAGACAGACTGACACGGCTACCCATCTTCATTTATCCGCATGTATTCTGGAGTAAGTTACTGACTGAGTCACTCACAGATGAGGTTGGTCCAAAGCAGGGCTATTTTTGGGCAGGAACGCACAGGAACGGAGTTCCGGCTGGCTCCTGAGTTGGCCACGCCCAGTAGGAATTCATTAGCATAATAGGCCACACCTAACAGCAAACTTATTAGGACTGGCTACATTAGGGGTGTGTGGCCTAACATGCAAAGGAGTTCTGCTACAAAAAAAAGCCCAGGGTTTTGACAACAAACAGAGTAAACAGAATAAGAAGCAAAAGGTGCGTGTGGTAACATGGAGATGTGGTCTAATATGCTAATGAGCTGTGATGTCAAGGGTGTGGCTTAATATGCTAATGAGTTTCTGCTGTTGGGTGTGGCCTATTATGCTAATGAGTTCCTGCTGGGCTTTTTCTACAAAAAAAGCCCTGGTCCAAAGTATACTGTTGCTCCAAACCACAGTCTGTCTCCTGCTACGCTACACCGTGACAGCTTTGCTCGTCGGAGCAGGGCCCTCAGCGGGTGCCCATCTACAGGTGTCTGTACAGGTGCCTTCTCTGTCGTGGCCCCCGCTTTGTGGAACGGCCACCCCGAGGAGGTCAGGAAGGCTCCCGTGCTCCTGGGATTCCACAAACGATGCAAAACTGAATTATTCAGGAGGGCTTTTTTAACGCGTGCCATAGAGTAGCACTGTACAAAAGGCTTCACAAGGTCACCTGCAGAAATCATTGGGGGCTGTGGTCTGTATTACTGTGTATAGTTTGCTGTGGGTTGGACCCCACTGTATAGTTTTGCATCATTTAATGTGTCACGTTAACACTGATGGTTTGCTTCAGGTCTGTTTTTAAGACTTCTGGTTGGCTGGAACATATGAAACTACCTTATACTGAAACCCTTCGTCCACCAAAGTCAGTATTGTCTACTCAGACTGGCAGCGGCTCTCCAGGGTCTCGGGCCGAAGTCCTTCACCGTCACCTACCACCAGATCCTTTAACTGGAGATGCCGGGGATTGAACGTGGGACCTTCTGCATGCCAAGCAGAGGCCTTTCCCATCACCTCTTGCCTGGTCCTTTTAACTGGAGATGCCGGGGATTGAACCTGGGACCTTTTGCATGCCAAGCAGAGGCTCTGCCACTGAGCCACAGCCCCTGTCTATGGCTCTCCAGCGTCTCAGGCTGAGGTCTTTCCCATCACCTCCTGCTTGGTCCTTTTAGCTGGAGATGCCGGGGATTGAACCGGGGACCTTCTGCATGCCAAGCAGAGGCTCTGCCACTGAGCCACAGCCCCTGTCTATGGCTCTCCAGGGTCTCAGGTTGAGGTCTTTCCCATCACCTCCTGCTTGGTCCTTTTAACCTGGGACCTTCTGCATGTCAAGCAGAGGCTCTGCCGCTGAGCCACAGCCCCCCTCCATAGCTCTCTGGGTTCTCAGGCTGAGGTCTTTCCCATCACCTCCTGCCTGGTCCTCTTTTAACTGGAGATGCCGGGGATTGAACCCAGGACCTTTTGCATGCCAAGCAGAGGCTCTGCCGCTGAGCCACAGCCCATCTTCTTCTCGGCATGAGCGAGTGAGCTATTTAGTCTGTGGTTGCTGTTTAAAAGGGCGATGGGTATCAGAATACTGGAAAGAGTTCCGCTCCTTCCCCAAAACCAAGGCATTCAATGCAACACAGACTCGCTCTACTGCACAGACCTCGCCCAGGGGTGAAAGACAAAATACTGGCTCTACATTTGGGATGCCAAATCTTGCAGCAGAAATTAAAATATTGCTCCTTGTGCAATTCGGAGGTGTCCGAGCCTTGCCGTTCAAGCACAGAAACGGGAGGAAGTTAGCAGAAGATGATTTATAACGGCTACGTAAGACATACATCTCTCTGCTTCCTTAACCCATTTTGGTGTTACGGAAATGGGATTTAGAAAAAAATAATAATCCAAGAATGCAATCGTTTCAGGAGGTATTAGAATTACAGACACCAGTGCCATAATTGAGAGGCAAAAGGCATTTCTTCTCCACGGGTCGGACTAGCTGGCAATCCCGCTGGGTCGCTTTTGGGTTTTCCGTGCAGCACAGCTCATTTGCTTGATCCATGGGTGCAGGGCCGTCATTCATCACTTACAACACCGCTGGGTCGGTGGAAAGCCCTTTGGAAACCTCATTTCATTTATCCTCGGCAACCTGGGAGGCGAGTTCGCATCACTCCCCATTTTACATTCGGGGAAGTGACAGTTCGGCCATGGCAACCGCAGGGCTCTCTGCTGAGCTGAAACCTGAACCAAAGTCTTCCCGGTTCGAGTCCATGGCGCGATGCGCGGCACTGGTAATTCCAGTATGCTCATTCCTGACACTACAAATGCTCATTCCTGACCACTACTGCTTTAGGTATCTGAAGCGGACTCTTCCTCTGTCCTCCTTGAGAATCTCAAGGGCTGCGTAAAAGAAACAGTTGAGAAAGGAATCATAAGAACATAAGAGAAGCCAATGTTGGATCAGGCCAGTGGCCCATCCAGGCCAACACTCTGTGTCACACAGTGGCCAAAAACACCAGGTGCCATCAGGAGGTCCAGCAGTGGGGCCAGGACACTAGAAGCCCTCCCACTGCTGCCCCCCCCCAAACACTAAGAAGACAGAGCATCACTTGATCCAGCCTGAGAGTTCCTACCTTGTGGCTAATATCAAGAAGAATAACAAGAAGAGGAGGAGGAGCAGGAGCAGACTGGATTTATATCATGCCCTTCATTTGGGAGTCTCAGAGTATACAAACATAAGAGACGGCTATGTTGGATCAGGCCAAAGGTCCCTCCAGTCCAACACTCTGTATCACACAGTGGCCAAAAATACCAGGTGCCATCTGGAGGTCCACCAGTGGGGCCAGGACACTAGAAGCCCTCCCACTGGTGCCCCTCCAAGGACCAAGAATACAGAGCATCCCTTGCCCCAGACCGAGAGTTCCTATCTGTTCCTTGTAGCTAATAGACACGGATGGACCTCTGCTCTTAAGAGCCTAAGAGAAATCAATAGCCCATCCAGTCCA
>NW_015162639.1:29166-32894 GCF_001447785.1 Gekko japonicus
CATTCAGAGGGGGTTTGCCAGCGCCTGCCTCTGCATCACAACCCTGGTATTCCTTGGTAGTCTCCCATCCAAATTCTAGCCAGGGCCGACACTGCTTAGTTTCACCTGAGCTTTATTGGAAACGTTGACTGGGCTTGACTGGAAGAAAAACTGCACCGTTCTCATCAGACTGGTCTAAAAAAAAAACACCTTGGGATATACCGTAGCTTTCACGTCTAAAACGACACCTTAAAGGAGAATGGATATTAATGGTCAGCCTAATCTTTATTATTCATCTGACCTGTATTTATTTATATAAAACAAAAAAGTACAGAGAGAGAAGTGAGGGTGGAGAACAGAATGAGTTAATGTGGCATGTTAGATTTCGATGGGGAAACCGAGGCCAACGTTTCATCATCTCACTGGGTGGCCTGGAGTAAGAGTCTTTTAGAGGAAGAAGAAGAGAAGAGATTGGATTTATACCCCGCCCTTCACTACCGAAGGAGTCTCAGAGCGGCTGACAATCTCCTTTCCTTTCCCCTCCCCTGTGAGGTCAGTGGGGCTGAGAGAGCTCTGACAGAAACGGCTCTTTTCCAAGAACAGCTCTTATCAGAACTACGGCTTGCCCAAGGTCATCCAGCCAGGTGCAAGTGGAGGAGTGGGGAATCAAACCCGGTTCTCCCAGATTAGAGTCCTCGCACTTAACCACTACACCAAACTGGGGGAGAGAACGCCCCCTCAGAGTTGCCATATCGTCAAACAGCTATAAAGCTCACACACAGATGTCATTCTCCATAGGTGGTGGTAGAACATACTGTTAAGTCTCAGACGACTTATAACAGCCCTGTAGGGTCATCAAGGCAAGAGATGTTCAGATGCAAGACAGAGCAGTCGGGTTAGAGCAGATAAAAGGAAGTCCTTCTTCACCCCAAGAGTGATTAACACAATTACAGTGGGACAGATTTGTAATGCCTTTTGGTGGCGGAAAGTGCTGTCAGGTCACAACTGACTTGTAGCGACCCTGTGGGGTTTTCAAGCCAAGAGACATTCATAGAATCATAGAGCTGGAAGGGACCTCCAGGTTCATCTAGTCCAACCCCCTGCACAAGGCAGGAAATTCACAAATACTTCCCTCCCCCCGAACACCCGTCCCCCAGTGACTGCTGTCCCATGCCCAGAAGATGACTCAGAAGTGACTTGCCATTGCCTGCGTCCGTGCTGTGACCCTAGTGTTACTTGGAGGTCTGCCATCCAAATTCTAGCCAGGGCCGACACTGTAGGTTTTTATGAGGTGGATTTGCCATTGCCTGCCTCCGCAAAACAGCCCTGGCCTTCGTTGGTGGTCTTCCCATCCAAGGACAAGCCAGGGCTGTTGGGAGGGGCTGTACACCTTGGGATATAGCTTTCATGTCTAAAACGACACATTAAAGGAGAATGGCTATTAATGGTCAGCCTAATCTTTATTATTTGTTTGATCTGTATTTATGTATATAAAACAAAAAAGTACAGAGAGAGAAGTGAGGGTGGAGAACAGAATGAGTTAATGTGGCATGTTAGATTTCGATGGGGAAACTGAGGCCAACGTTTCATCATCTCACTGGGTGGCCTGGAGTAAGAGTCTTTTAGAGGAAGAAGAAGAGAAGAGATTGGAGTTGACCTTGTTTCACTTCCAAGATTCGAAAAGCCTGGGCGACAGGCGTCATCTGATTTTTATCCTCATATCAACTAGCCTGGCTAGAGATAAGCTAGCCAGCGATGGAGCTTTTGGGAGATTTTGGCCAGTTGTGACATACAGAGGTGGGTTTGCCATTGCCTGCCTCCGCGAAGCAACCCTGGACTTCCTCGGCGGTCTCCCATCCGAGTACAAACCAGGGCCGACCTGGGGAATCAAACCCGGTTCTCCCAGATTAGAGTCTGCGCACTTAACCACTACACCAAACTGGGGGGAGAGAACGCGCCCTCAGAGTTGCCATATTGTCACAGCTATAAAGCTCACCCACAGATGTCATTTTCCGTAGGTGGTGGTAGAACATACTGTTAAGTCGCAGGCAACTTATAACAGCCCTGTAGGGTCATCAAGGCAAGAGATGTTCAGACGCAAGACAGAGCAGTCGGGTTAGAGCAGATAAAAGGAAGTCCTTCTTCACCCAAAGAGGGATTAACACATGGAATTCACTGCCACAGGAGGTGGCGGCGGCTGCAGGCATGGGCGGCTTCAAGAGGGAATTGGATAAACATCTGGAGCAGAGGTCCCTCAGTGGGGGGGATATCCTACAATATTCCAACTTGTGGCTTACAAAGTCTGATATCATTAGATAGCAAGGGACCATAATCCAAAGCCGCTGCACGCCCACAGAGGGAGATATAATCTCTTGCCTCGTGACCAAGACGCAAACCCAGAGGTTTTTAACCTTTAACCCACGACTTCCCACTAAGCACGTAACATCAGCATTCAATGCCCTAACACAAGAACATAAGAGAAGCCAATGTTGGATCAGGCCGATGGCCCATCCAGTCCAACACTCTGTGTCACACAGTGGCCATTCCCATCCAAGGACGAGCCAGGGCTGTGGGAAGGGGCTGTGGCTCAGAGTCACAGCACCTGCTCAGCACGCAGAAGGTCTCAGGTTCGATCCCCGGCATCTCCAGTCAAGGGATCTGGCAGGAAGTGATGTGAAAGACCTCCGCCAGTGACCCTGGACAGCTGCTGCCTGTCTGAAAGGCAATACGGACTTTGCTGGACCAAGGGTCTGATTCAGTATAAGGCAGCTTCGCGTGTTCAGGGTTGACCCTGTTTCGCTTCCAAGATTTGAAAAGCCTGGGCGACAGGCGTCATCTGATTTTTATCCTCATATCAACTAGCCTGGCTAGAGATAGGCTAGCCAGCGATGGAGCTTCTGGGAGCTTTTGGTCAGTTGTGACATACAGAGGGGGTTTGCCATCACCTGCCTCTGCGTAGCAACCCTGGACTTCCTCGGTGGTCTCCCATCCAAGGACTAACCAGGGCCGACCCTGCTTAGCTTCTGAGGTCTGACGAGATCAGGGCTAGCCTGGGCCGTCCGGGTTAAGAGCTCTGTAGACCACATGCCATTCTGACAGCATAATACAGCCACCTGAAAAACTTTTGCTTTTAATAAGATTTAAAGGGCCCCCACAGGTCTACAATGGCACCTCTGAAGTCAGCCTCCCTTACATGGGGCTGTCAATCACAGCCACATTATTCTCCGCTTACCTATAAAATACCGAAACTCGGCGAAGGAATCGACGCCAAGACTTCCTGAAATGTATTTGCTTCCAGATTAAAGTTCCACTGCTGGCTCAAAAGGCAAAAAAACCCCACAAAAAACAGGGGGGGGGATCCTACAATATTCCAACTTGTGGTTTACGAAGTCTGATATCATTAGATAGCGAGGGACCATAATCCAAAGCCGCTGCACACCCGCAGAGGGAGATATAATCTCTTGCCTCCTGACCAAGACGCAAACCCAGAGATTTTTAACCTTTAACCCACGACTGCCCACTAAGCCCGTAACATCAGCATTCAATGCCCTAACACAAGAACATAAGAGAAGCCAATGTTGGATCAGGCCAATGGCCCATCCAGTCCAACACTCTGTGTCGCACAGTGGCCAAAAATACCAGGGGCCATCAGGAAGTCCAGCGGTGGGGCCAGGACACCAGAAGCCCTCCCACTGCTGTCGTTCCCCCCCCCCCAGCACCAAGAAGACAGAGCATCACTTGCCCCAGAG
>NW_015162639.1:35129-35346 GCF_001447785.1 Gekko japonicus
AAAAGCTTTCTGGAAGTCAAGGTAAACAACATGTACTGGGTCCCCCTTGTCCACATATTTATTCACTCCCTCAAAAAACACTAACAGGTTAGTGAGACAGGATCTTCCCTTACAGAACCCATGCTGAGTTTGCCTCAATAGTTCTTGTTCATCAGTGTGCCTACTAATTCTTTCCTTAATAACAGTTTCCACCAACTTACCCGGTATCAACGTCAGA
>NW_015162639.1:35668-44512 GCF_001447785.1 Gekko japonicus
GTGAAGACAGAGGCAAAAAATGCATTCAGCTTCTCAGCCATTTCCCTATCATCCTTCACTACTCCTTTTACCCCTCGGTCATCCAAGGACCCCACTGCCTCCCTGGCTGGTTTCCTGCTTCTAATGTATTTGAAGAAAGTTTTATAGTTGATCTTTATGTTTTTTGCTATATGCTCCTCATATTTTTTTTTGCCTTCCTGACCACAGACTTGCATTTTATTTGCCATAGCCTGTGTTCCATTTTATTAACCTCACTGAGACTAGCTTTGCACCGCTTAAAGGAATCCTTCTTACCTTTTACAGCTTCCATCACTTTGTTCGTTAACCATGCAGGCTTTTTCTATACCTATTTTTGCCTTTCCTAACCTGTGGTATATATTTTTTCTGAGCTTCTAGGATTGTAGTTTTAAATAGTCTCCAAGCTTCCCCAATGGTTTTGTCTTTTCAGTTTCCTCCTCACATGTCTCCTCATATCAGAGAAGTTATCCCTTTTAAAGTTAAAAGTGGTTGTGTCAGTCTTTTTGGGCAACTCCCTATTTATACAAATGTTGAACTCAATAACATTATGGTCACTGTTCCCAAGCAGTGTAATCACTTTTACATCTCTCACTAGGTCTTGGGCATTACTTAGGACCAAATCCAGGATCGCCTCCCCCCTGGTAGGTTCTGTGACCATCTGTTCCATAGCACAGTCATTGAGAATGTCTAGAAACTCAATCTCTTTTTCCTGACCTGAACACATATTGACCCTATCAATGTGTGGTTAGTTAAAATCACCCATTACGACACAGTTATTTCTTGTAGCCTCTATCTTTATTCATTCATAATTTTATAATCCTCTGTCTTTTGATCTCGTGGGCGATAACAAACTCCCAGTGTTAAGCTTCCTTTTGGGCCCACTGTTTCAACCCATAGCATTTCCAGAAGCGAATACAATTCTCTTACCCTCTCAATTTTATTGGACTGTATACCCTCTCTTAACAACTCCTTCCTTGCTTTTTGCTATGTATTTACTGTCAATATTACTTTTGAAAGTTTTGGTGCTGGACCATCACCACCCAAGTCAAGCCCAAGGAAGAAGAAGAGGAAGAGAAAGAAGAGGAACAAGAGGAAGAAGAAGAAAAAGAAGAGGAGGAGGAGGAGATTAGATTTGGTAGCCCTTCACTACCCGAAGGAGTTTCAGAGCAGCTTACAATTTCCTTTCCCTTCTCTTTCCCACAACAGACACCCTGTGAGGTAGGTAGGGCTGAGAGAGCTCTTTTGAGGACTGCCCTTGAGAGAACAGTTCTGGAAGAACTTGTGACTGACCCAAGGTCACACCAGCAACTGCATGTGGAGGAGTGGGGAATCAAACCTGGTTCTCCCAGATTAAAGTCCACGCTCCTAACCACTACACCAAACTGTCTCTTAAGTTGCAAAGTGCTTCTTGGAAGCCAGTCCCTTACTTCAAGCTCCTCCAGGATCGCTCTTACAGATCCACCATGTGGATGCCTGCCGCTGGCCCTCAAAAGCACAGAGATTCCTGCGGGCGGACGTGGCTTTTGAAGCCTGCTGGTCATCTTCTTGTCATCCCAGCTTTGTAAGCAAGGCATCCAACTCCCAGCTAAACACTCGCATCCTGTCGTTTCTTTGGCCATGTTTCCATGCGGCTTGCCAAGAAGTTTTCCAACAGCGAGGCTAAAAATAAGAAGCCTTCTTCCAGATGTAGCTGAAGCAGAGGAAAGGTTTCGCCAATAAAGCTATTGCATAAGAACGACACAACTCGGTGCCAAGGATTGCCTTGGTATCTTCTTGCCAACATCAATTTTGGGTCTATCAATATAGGTTTTTGCCCTGCTTTTTCAAGTGAACTCAGGCCAGCCAACATCTATTGGACCCACTGCCTGTTATTATGAGCAGCATTATAATGCTCTAATAATAGGTCAATTCAACAATGCTCAGAAACAGCTAGGTTCAGCCCAGGAACACTTGAGAGACCAGATCAAGATGGGGAGCCGTGTTAGTCTGTCTGTAGCAGTAGAAAAGAGCAAGAGTCCAGGAGCACCTTCAAGACTAACCAAATTGGTGGCAGGGGAGGAGCTTTTGTGAGTCACAGCTCACTTCTTCAGATACCTGAAGAAGTGAACAGTGACTCACGAAAGCTCACAGTAATGGACTCATGCTCTTTTCTACTGCTTGAGAGACCAACGAGTTTTTGGGGGTATATGCTTTCAAGAATCAAAGAAGAAGAGAAGAAGAGATTGGATTAATACCCTGCCTTTCACTCAGAGTGGCTTACAAACTCCTTTCCCTTCCCCTCCCCACAACAGACACCCTGTGAGGTAGGTGGGGCCGAGAGAGCTCTTTCCAAGACTGTCCTTGAGAGAACAGCTCTGACAGAACTATGGCTTGCCCAAGGTCATCCAGCAGCTGCAAGTGGCGGAGTGGGGAATCAACCCCGGTTCTCCCAGATGACAGTCCGCAAACTTACCCACTGCACCAAACTGGCTCTCTGATGAGCTCTGATAAGCTCTCCTTACCAGGTACAGCTGGCCTTCCTGAAACTAAAACCAGGGGAATACCAGTACACTGTCTTCAGTCCTTAATCAGAATCAAACTTTTTATCGTTATTGGCCCTCACCCTGTCTTCCAGGAACGCAGCCAGGCATACATGGGGTTCACCCCATCGTATCCCCATATCGAGTAGGGTGGCTCCCCCCCCCCCGCCGCCGCCAAGTTGAAACTGACTAATGGAGATCGTGCAGGTTTTCAAGGCAGGAGACGCAAGGAGGTGGTTCGCCGTTATCTGCCAGCGCGCAGCAACCCTGGAACTTCCTTAGCCGTCTCCCATCCACATACCCGTTTAGCTTCCGAGATCTGACCAGGTTTTATTTTGTAACAACAAACAAGCAAACAAACCAAGGACAACGACACACAAAAACAAACAATGAGAGAGTCTATCCGTTAAGTACCTCTTAAATTTATCTCTCTGAACAAAGGTAAATTTCTACACCTTATCAGGTTGATTTAAACTTTTGCACGTATTACCAGGGGTCGTTTCGTAGAAGAAGAGGTGCAGGAGCTCATTCGCGTAACTTATTTGCATATGCCACACCCCCTGACATCACCGGAAGTGTGTCAGAAGGCAACACCCACCGCTCAGGCTCCACTGGACTGTTCTGGATTGCTAGCTATGGGGGGGGGGACGTGCAGATCTGTCCTCACAGAGGAGGGAGAGCTTGTACCTGAATAAAACTTGGTCTTAAAGGTGCCACTGGACTGTTTTGGATTGCTAGCTATGGGTGGGGGGGACGTGCAGATCTGCCTTCACAGAGGAAGGAGAGCTTGTACCTGAGCCATGACCCCTCCTCCAGTGGCAGTGGCGGGGGAATGAGAGTTGGCTAACATTTCTTCTTTGCCCTCCTCTATGAATTTAGACGATGCCCCTGTAGCCTGGGTGCTATTGAATCTGTTTCCCATGTTCTATTAAATTGTCCATTATACAATAAGATCCGAGAAAAATTTTTGAACTCCCTTCTCTGTACTTGGTGTGGCCTTCCGGACAGTGTCAAGGCCCAGCGGTTACTTTCCGGTTACAACTTTCTCATAACCTCTAATGTCGCCTGTTTTCTCCAGTCTGCAATTCGATCCAGGGAAGCTTTTAACTGATCTGTTTCATTTTGGTTGGCCTTACGATCGATGCACTTAAAAAAAAAATTAATGTACTTTTATTGTTCACATGCCAATAAAGGTTATCTATCTATCTATCTATCTATCTATCTATCTATTCCTTGCCCATCAGCATGGCTGAAGTCAATTGGTTTGGAGAAATCAGTGACCAACAACCCCCCAAAACTCTCAGGTGGTTTGTATGACCAACTTCTTGGGAAGAAGTGCTACACATCCTCATGGCTATATCGAGAAAAGACAGGCGAGCAAACTTATATTAGAAATTTTAAAAAACAAGGAAAGACCTGCAAATCTTTGATGGGGAGGACAGCTACAATAAAGATGAGCATTTAACCAAGATTTTATAGATGGTATATGACCCCTGATAAATTAGCAAAAATGTACCCTGAATTACCAAACGAATGTTGGAAATGTAAAAAAAAAATGTTGTTTTTTTCTTTCATATGTGGTAGACATGTGATAAAGCTAAAAAATACTGGTCTTGGATCCATGAAACATTACAAAAAATCGTTAACAAATACTGTATCGTCTATGCCTGAAATGTTTTTTACTGAATACTGTACTGGAAATGTATAAAAAGCAAGATTGATATCTTATTATACATGTTGTAACCACTGCAAGAATACTCTATGATAAAGACTGGAGAAGAAACAAAACCCCTACGAAAGAAGAAGTTATAAACAAAATTTTTGAAACCGCAGAGATGGACCATTTAACTTCAATTTTGAGAGAACAAAATGGAACAGCTTTGGAAAATACATGGTCCGCATTTTATAAATGGATTGAAGAAAATCAGGGCTATTTTTGGGCAGGAACGCACAGGAACGGAGTTCCGGCTGGCTCCTGAGTTGGCCACGCCCAGCAGGAACTCATTAGCATAATAGGCCACACCCAACAGCAGAAACTCATTAGGATTGGCTACATTAAGGGGTGTGTGGCCTAACATGCAAAGGAGTCCCTGCTACAAAAAAAGGCCCTGGGTTTTGACAACAAACAAGGTAAACAGAATAAGAAGGGAAAGGTGGGTGTGGCTGTATAACCACACTTCTGGTAACATGGGGTGTGTGGTCTAATGTGCTAATGAGCTGTGCTGGCAGGGGTGTGGCCTAATATGCTAATGAGTTTCTCCTGTTGGGTGTGGCCTATTATGCTAATGAGTTCCTGCTGGGCTTTTTCTACAAAAAGAGCCCTGAAATAGTAACTGATCTTTACGGGCATATCACCGAAATAGAAGAACAATGAATTACATGCTTTAGTGTATGCAAAGATTTTTATGTGAACATTATAAGGTGTCGAAAAGTAAGGATAACTGGTTGATGTGTGAGGTTAATAACCGGATATAGTGTGGATGCAAATTTCACCCGATTATATATTTGTACGTCTGTATGTCTGTCTGTTTCTCGTAGAATTAAAAAAAAGTATTTTATAAAAAAACAGAAAAGACAGGCAAGCGATCTAGCGATCGGCAGTTCTCGCATGACTTGTTCAAACCATCTCCAGACATAAGCCTGAATTTGAGGGAAGCAAAGTAATTTGAGAAAACAGGTTGATGAATGCCAAATACATACGCGGCATAAATGCGAGGCGATTCCTCCCCACCCCTCGCCACGAGATGATTGCCCTTTAAGAAAGCAACCTTTCAAATCTGTTCCAGCTATTCCACAGAATAATTGCATCTGATTTGGTTCCACAATCAATTCTTGTTTACGTCGAAGGAGCAGGCGCTGCTATTAACCAAACGTCAAGAAATCACTGTCAGATTCCACCAAAATATCGCAATAATTCCCCTGACAAACTGTGGGGGGCTTGGAAGCTAGCCCAACTCTGACCCCATTCGACTTACAGATATCATGGTGGACAATTATATACTATTTGCATGGATGGGTATATTTTAAAAGGTAGCAGTGATGTCTTGATTTTTTCATTGTAAAAAGGACAGGAAATTCATATCCGTGGGCAAAATCTCAACGTTCCATAAATAAAGCTATATTCTCAAATGTTTTTAATACTAATTGCACGGAAGTCTAATAGGGACATAGCAGACATAGGGCAAACAGGTCGAAGGTAAAGGTAAAGGTTTCCCTTGCTCCGAAAGCCAGTCGAATCCGACTCTAGGGGGCGGTGCTCATCTCCGTTTCCAAGCCAAAGAGTCAGCGCTGCCTGAAGACTTTTCCGTGGTCATGTGGCCAGTATGACCGAATGCTGAGGCACACAGAACACTGTTACCTTCCCACTGAACTGGTACCTATTTATCTACTTGCAATTTCTTGCTCTCAAACTGCTAGGTTGGCAGGAGCTGGGGCCAGAGACGGGAGCTCAAGGCACCAGGGTCTCTACGCCAAAGGAGAAACGGACACAAATCTGACATTAAGAATCACAACACTGAGAAACCTGTAGGAGAACACTTCAGCATTCCAAGACATTCAACAGGGGACCTCAAAGTCGCTTGGGGGGCAACAGTGGGAGGGATTCTGGAGGTCTGGCCCTGCTGGTGGACCTCCTGATGGCGCCTGGGACCTTCTGCACGTCAAGCAGAGGCTCTGCCACTGAGCCACAGCCCCTCTCCATGGCCTTTCACATCACCTACTGCCTGGTCCTTTTTAACTGGGGATGCCAGGGATTGAACCTGGGACCTTCTGCACGTCAAGCAGAGGCTCTGCCACTGAGCCACAGCCCCTCTCCATGGCTCTCCAGGGTCTCAGGCTGAGGCCTTTCACATCACCTACTGCCTGGTCCTTTTTAACTGGGGATGCCGGGGATTGAACCTGGGACCTTCTACATGCCAAGCAGAGGCTCTGCCACTGAGCCACGGCCCCTTGCCTCATACTGAATCTGACCATTGTTCTATCAAGGTCAGTACTGTCTACTCAGACTGGCAGCAATCCAAACCAATCCAAATACCTTTATTGGCATAAAAAGAAAAAAGGTACAACATGGCCAATTCACAGAGAATTTCAATTATAAAAACCATCAAGCATCACACAGAAAAGCTAGACTTTTGCTCCCTGATTGTTATGGCAGCCAAGAGGTAGCTTGCACGCGTGTCATGAAATGTCATGCCAGGGAGCGGCGATATAAACTTTATAAAGGACAAAAACGGGTTTTCTTAACTTAAAGTAAAAACATGCTTAAAGCATTAGCACTCTTGCAATGTTTTGTTTATTTAACAGTGTTTGATAGCTGACACCTCTTGCTCTGAATGATGGCATCAAAATGTCTGTGCTGTCGCAATCTTGAGTGTGCTGTTCAGGTGTGTAACTGTAAGCTGCAAACCTACAATGACACAGCAGCAGCAGCGGAACTGGAAGAAGCGGCAGAAGACAGCCAGTTCCACTGCGGGCCTGATGGAAGCCCTCCGGGGGTCTCGTCCGGCCCCCGGGGCACTTGTTTGACACCCTTGGATTAAGGCTTAGGACAGGAGAGCTTCCAACCAGTCAAAAGAAAACCTTCGCCGGAGCTCTCCGTACTCAGATCCTTCCCGTTTCTGATACGTGCTGCAGTCAGCCGACCAAGCAGCTTAGCATCGACCTTTCTGGATGGCTGGATGCGGATCGGCCTCATCCTCTCCCCCCCACCCCGCCCCGGACCGCATGTGCTTCGTTCTGGGCCGCCCGCCACGAATGTGCAGACTAAAATACAACAGTCGCACATCCTATAGCTATTTCTCACAAGAGAAATAAATACAGGGAAGGTCAGGCTGGCCAAAACAACCTTAGTTTACGCCGGGTTTATTCAAACAAAAGTAACGACCTCTGGGGACTTGGAAAACAAGAGAGAGTGCTTTTTGGCAAGGGGAGAGATACGGGATACCCAAGCCGCAAACACCCAGTGCCGTTATTAAAAAGGACCTCGATTAAAATGGGGCTTCGGAATGAAAACACGAAACCTGAACAAACAAGTCTTTATGCTTGCCTAGAGACTAGACCCTAAAGAGGTACTGCTACACTCGCCGTGAGCGTCACCCCGCACATGCAAACCCTACAGAACGGAACAATTAATCTGACATTTTGTCTTTGGAATTTCCTTTCCCTATCAGCATTTCCTACAGACTTCTCCGTGTTCTATTCCACCTCGTCCTCATCCAGTCCCTTACGGAGCGTGACCCACGGCCGAGGCCGTGATCGGACACAAGCCAAGAGGTGGGTGGAGACGGAGGGTCTTGGAAAGATCTCTTCCTGACGCACCACCAGCTTCCGGTGTGACATCCGGCAAGCGGCTCTGCGGCACTGGATGAGAAGATTCCAAACGTTGGATGGCCCAAAGGCTTTGCACGCACTTGGGATGAATTGGGTCTCTCGAAGTCAACCAAAGTTGGGGACAAGACATCTCAGTCCAAGGTCTCCTGTTTGGCCTACTGTATGCTCCAACCCAGAGGTGGCAAACACCCATTTCCTAGAGCAGGGGTGTCAAATATGTGGCCCGGGGGCCGGATCAGGCCCCTGGAGGTCTTCTATCAGGCCCGCAGTGGAACTGCCTGTCTTCTGCTGCTTCTTCCAGTTCTGCTACGTCATTGTAGGTTTGCAGCTTACAGATACACATCTGAACAGCATACTCAAGATTGCAAACAGCACACACATTTTGACGCAGTAATTCAGAGCAAGGTGTCAGTCATCCGACACCGCTAAATAAACAAAATATTGCAAGAGGGCTAATGTTTTAAGCATGTTTTTATTTTAAGTAAAAAAACCCCAAACACCTTTATGTTTATGTCCTTTATAAAGTTTATATCTCTGCTACCTGGCATTACATTTTATGACACACGTGGCCCAGCCCGACAAGGTCATAACAAACAACAAATGAGTTTGACACCCCTGTCCTACAGGCAAAGCAGGAATGTGAACAACAAAACAACCAATTGCTCACGAGCCCTTTTCCCCCTGTAGGGATCTCTGAAAAAGATCAGTTTTAATGCCACTGAAACGCAACCAAGTACCAAAAAGAACCATAACCTGGATGGCCCAAGATCTCGTCAGATCTCAGAAGCTAAGCAGGGTTGGCCATGGCTAGTAAGGGGATGGGAGACCACCAAAGAAGTCCAAGGCCACTACGCAGAGGCAGGCAATGGCAAAACACCCAGAATCCCAGAGCTGGAAGGGCCCATAGAGGCCATCTAGTCCAACCCCCTGCTCAATGCAGGATGAGCCTAGAGCAGTGACGGCGAACCTTTTAGAGACC
>NW_015162639.1:44777-49748 GCF_001447785.1 Gekko japonicus
CCACCACTGGCCTAGAGCATCCCTGACCAGTGGTTGTCCAGCCGCTGCTTGGAGACGGCCAGTACCGAGGGGGAGCTCACCACCTCCCCAGGCAGCCCATTCCACTGTTGCACAACTCTGACTGTCAAAATGTTTTCCCTAAGATCCAGGCGGTACTTTTCCGTTCTTAATTTAAACCCATTCTTGCGAGTCCTCTCCTCTGCTGCCAGCAGGAACAGCTCCCTGCCCTCCTCCTCTAAGTGACAGCCCTTCAATGACTTCAAGAGAGCCTCCTCTTCTCTGGACTAAACATTCCCAAGAAGTCCCTCAGCCTTTCCTCACAGGGCTTGTCCTCCATCTCTGACCATCTCTTGCCTTTAAAACCCTACGGAGTCACCATAAGTCACCATGACTTGACAGTATTTTCCACCACCACCACGGCGGAACAACCAGGGGTCATTTCCTGCAGGAGTGCACAGGAGCGGAGCTCCGGCTGTAAAGAGCCCAGGGGGCGGGCACATGCAACAAGCCCCACCCCCTGCTCCCAGCAGCCCTCAGTCAGAGCAAGAAGCAGCCAGGTAAGCTGCAGAGCCCCCCCCGGCCCCCTGGCCCCAAACAGTCCAGTGGTACCTTTAAGGCCAAGTTTTATTCAGGTACAAGCTCTCCCTCCTCTGCGAGGACAGATCAGAATTTTCCCCCCCCCCCCCAATAGCTAGCAATCCAAAACAGTCCAGTGGCACCTTTAAGACCAAGTGTTATTCAGGTACAAGCTCTCCCTCCTCTGCGAGGACAGATCTGCACGTTCCCCCCCCCAATAGCTAGCAATCCAAAACAGCCCAGTGGAGCCTTTAAGACCAAGTTTTATTCAGGTACAAGCTCTCTCTCCTCTGCGAGGACAGATCTGCACGTTCCCCCCCCCCAATAGCTAGCAATCCAAAACAGTCCAGTGGAGCCTGAGCGGTGGGTGTTGCCTTGTGACACACTTCCGGTGAGGTCAGGGGTGTGGCATATGCAAATAAGTTAAGCTAATGGGTTATGCTAATGAGCTCCTGCACCTCTTTTTCTACGACATGTTCCCTGGGAACAACTGCAACATTTTGACACAGAGCAACCAGTGCATATTCTTGAATAAGGTCCTGATGAATCCCTGGTCATCGTTTCTCTAAGATGGGCAAATGGGAACCTAAGATGGACAAACGGGAATATGCGCAATTCGAGAGACAGAGAATGTTGTGAACTGCTGTTCCCTGTACTCCCGTCAGCACATGTATCTTTATTTATCTATCTTTATTTCAGATGGGGGGAAAACTGAAGTTGAAGAAAGAAAACACAAGGTTTGTAGTAAACAAAAGGAAGTTCAGTCTTTGGCTAGAACTAGGCTCATACAAATATAGTTATAACTGAATTTGTGGCGTTTTGGATAACACTGAAAAAAACTGAATTCAATGCTGTATTTGTGTGTGTGTGGGTGTATATACACGCACACAGATTAAATGTGGACAAAATTACTCCAATTTAAATAACTACCATTTCATTAAAAATATGGGTACACCTCTACCTAACACGCATGAATAATCGTTTTTCAATGCTGTTGTTTTCCACAAAAACCTTGATGATGACCATTTTGAGCAAATAAAGACTTTGAATAAATCACACACAAACATAGCCTTTCTTTGCTCTAAAAGTTTATTACAAAGATTTTTGTGTAAAGCAACAGTATTAGGGAATGATTACTCTTGTGTATTCAGCAGACATACACCCGTATTTTTAAAGATATAGTAATGATTTATACACACACACGTAAAATAGACAGATGATGCCTTAGGTCAGCTTCGTTACCTTATATCCCTCGGGGTAATTTTATTAACAGGCAAACCAAAATGCTGGCTTCCATCACAGATGGCGCTGTGAGTAGATGACCGGCCTTCGAGGGCCTTTTGACAAGTTCCGGATGTCTGAGAATTCCAATTCCAGCGCATTTTTCACTGCATTAAAATATTTAAACCCTGGCTGAGCATCCTAATAAGTTCGGTCAGCTCTGTCTACCCACATGCTTTATCTCCGATGCAACACTGACATCATCTGGTACAGCCACAACATTGGCGTTTCTGAGCTTCCCGACTCCAGCGTTTGCTGGCAAGCAGTTCCCGCTGATCAAGTCAGTGACCTAGTCCACAAGGGGTGTGTCTTCCAGCCCCCCTGTCGGAAGCCCCGGATGTGACGTCCCCTGCCTCAGACCTCCAGACTGAGTGGCAAGAGAGACTAGATCGCTAGACAGGCACACTGACCTTTCTTCCCGTCTTTATTCTTCTGCCACTGTCCTCTTTGATATGCAGATTGTGATCTCAGGGACCGATTTCCCTTTCCTGCTGCTCTCTCACTCTGAATGAGGAGGAGGAGGAGGAGGAGACTGGATTCATACACCGCCCGTCAATCAGAGTCTCCAAGCGGCTTACAAACTCCTTTCCCTTCCCCTCCCCACAACAGATGCCCTGTGAGGTAGGTGGGACTGAGAGAACTGTCCTTTCAAGGACTGCTCTTGTGAGAACTATGGCTTGCCCAAGGCCATCCAGCAGCTGCAAGTGGAGGCGTGAGGAATCAAACCCGGTTCTCCCAAATTAGAGTCCGCACACTTAAACACTACACCAAACCAGCTCTCTACCAGACTTGCTCTCTACCAGCACGCACCAAGAGAGGGACATGTGGTCCTCTCTTGGCACCATGAGGCAGATGGGCCTCTCGCCATCCGCTTCCATCCTTTCACTAGCAAGTTAGTACTCTATCCTGTCCCTGCTCTTTCCTATCCAAAGTGTCCTTCTCAAATAAAGAGAGGAGTATTTCTCTTCTAAACTTGCAACGTGGCTCTGTGTAGCTTTGTAAGCTAAGTAACCTGGTAAAGCGGCGCTGCTGCGTCTGTAGCTTTATTTAACTCTGCTAACTAGTGGGAACTAGACCAGTGTTCCCTCTAAGCTGAATGAGTGTGAGCTAGCTCACAGTTTTTTAGCCCCCAGCTCACACAACTTTGTCATAGATCAGGAAGGATGCCTCCAGAGCACACTAATTTATGCAGTAGTCAACTCGCTCGCTCAGAACTTCAATGCCAGTAGACCACAAAGTAGAATTTTTGCTCAGAAGACTCCACAGCTTAGAGGGAGCATTGAACTAGACCAGGGGTCATTTCGTAGAAAAACAGGTGCAGGAGCTCATTAGCAATTAGCATAACACATTAGCATAACTTATTTGCATACACCACACCCCCTGACATCACCAGAAGTGTGTCAGAAGGCAACACCCACCGCTCAGGCTGCACTGGACTGTTTTGGATTGCTAGCTATCGGGGGGCGGGGGAAGATGCAGATCTGTCCTCACAGAGGAGGGAGAGCTTGTACCTGAATAAAACTTGGTCTTAAAGGTGCCACTGGACTGTTTTGGACTGGGGGGAGCTCTGCAGCTTACCTGGCTGCTTCTTGCTCTGACTGAGGGCTGCTGGGAGCAGGGGGTGGGGCTTGTGGCATGTGCACGCCCCCTGGCCTCTTTACTGCCGGAGCTCCGCTCCTGTGCACTCCTGCAGGAAATGACCCCTGAACTAGACTAACCACACCAGTTAACCTCAATATCCCCCACCCGACTGTTTCGCAAGAAGTGGCCTGAGTGCACACCATGCGCTGAGGCTCGATGGAGAGAGCCAGCCGTCCCGCTACGCACAGCATTGAGTTCCGGCGAAAACATGGGGCCGGACTGGACATGATAGGGCTGGCCACGGGATTCACGTATAAAGGAGGGAAGTGCTAGTTAGAGAGAACGGCGCTGACCACGCAGGTGAGAGAACCGCCCAGTACTTAAGGCCTGGTTGACATGATACTAGCTAAAGCAGAAGCACCCTCCAGTGGGGCTGGATACAGCATCTTGTTGAAACTGGGTTCACGCAATGCAGTTCACAGATCACTTTCGTTGGCAGGAAATATCACAGTAACCAAGAACTCCAAAAAGATTCTATGTACAATAAACGGGTCTAACCTTAAGAAGAAGAGGAAGAGGAAGGAGGAAGGAGGGAGGAGGAGATTGGATTAACACATGGAATTCACTGCCACAGGAGGTGGTGGCGGCTACAAGCATGGACGGCTTCAAAAGGGAATTAGATAAGCACATGGAGCAGAGGTCCATCAGTGGCTATTAGCCACAAGGTATAGATAGGGACTCTGGGGCAAGTGATGCTCTGTCTTCTTGGTGGCTGGGGGGGTGAACAGTGGGATGGCGTCTGGTGTCCTGGCCCCACTGGTGGACCTTCTGATGGCACTATTTCTGGCCACTGTGTGACAGAGTATTGGACTGGATGGGCCTTTGGCCTGATCCAACATTGGCATCTCTTATGTTCTTATGATTTATACCCTCCCCTTCACTTGGAGTCTCAGAGTGGTTTACAATCCCCTTCCCTTCGCCTCCCCACAACAGACACCCCTGTGGGGTAGGTGGGGCTGAGAGAGCTCTTGCGAGGACTGCTCGTGAGAGAACAGCTCTGAGAGAACTTGTGACTCACCCAAGGTCACACCAGCAGCTGCACGTAGAGGAGTGGGGAATCAAACCCGGTTCTCCCAGATTAGAGTCCGCGCTCCTCACCACGACACCAAACAGGCTCTCTACCAGACTGGCTGTCTACCAGGAGTTCTGCAGGACGCAATGCTGTCGAGCTCACTCTCCAACGCAGCCATTTCCTCCAGGACAACTGATCTCCGACTCCTGGGTAAATCCCGGAAATCTCCGTGCCCCACCTGGAGGTGGCAATCTTCCCAGGGTTAGACTCCCAAGCTGCTGTGTTGAAGATTGAGAAGAACATTCAAGTTTCCATCAGACACCGCTGCACACTATGGGCACCGGGGAAAGTGTCTTTAAAAAACGATACACGTTCTTGCCATGTGACAAAAGATGGTTGTTACACTGATAATCTGTGCCAAAGATTCTCATTTGGGCTTTTCTTTTTTTTTTTGGGGTGGG